>NW_025933246.1:22089-65301 GCF_000764305.2 Hyalella azteca
GTCCTGCAAGTGTACGGTTAGGACAACGTCCTGCAAGTGTACGGTTAGGACAGCGTCCTGCAAGTGTACGGTTAGGACAGCGTCCTGCAAGTGTACGGTTAGGACAGCGTCCTGCAAGTGTACGGTTAGGACAACGTCCTGCAAGTGTACGGTTAGGACAACGTCCTGCAAGTGTACGGTTAGGACAGCGTCCTGCAAGTGTACGGTTAGGACAACGTCCTGGAAGTGTACGATTAGGACAACGTCCTGCAAGTGTACGGTTAGGACAACGTCCTGCAAGTGTACGATTAGGACAACGTCCTGCAAGTGTACGGTTAGAACAACGTCCTGCAAGTGTACGGTTAGGAAAACGTCCTGCAAGCGTGCGATTAGGACAGCGTCCTGCAAGTGTAGGATGGTCTCAGGACCATCCTACACTTACAGGACGCTTGTCCTAATCGAAACTCGCCTTTCCTAAACTTCAACTAAAAACCCCATAAAAGGCGACATAGAATCCTTCACTCATTTCTTCCACCTCCCTAGTTTGTTTCATATAAAGAGTGAATGCATCAGTGTGGCAGCGGAGTGACCCGCCCGATTGACCTGACCAAGTGATATGTTACCTACGGCATCTTTCCTATCGTCATCCCAGAACGCGGGGCAGTGACAGGGTGGCAGTCATGGTAAATGTGACTGTTAACTGTGAGACTGTGGTGGCATTCAGCGACTGTTAACTGTGAGACTGTGGTTACATTCAGCTTCTGATCAGACGTAGCATCGTCCGCCCAGCTGACTGTTGCTGAGAAATGCGTCAGAGTAACGTTGATTACATATATATGCTACGCTACAACGTTTAGTTGACGTGTTGATATCACACGAAGCTCCGCCAAGACGTGATCACGTGTTGATAACACACGAGCCTCGTCTGAGAGATATTCTATTAACTGCACTCTATTTTACAGATGACCCTAGCACGATGAATGTTTCCTTTAATGAAGCACGTCTGCTGAAAATCAAGAATGACTTGTCGATTGATATGCCTTCCAAAAGTTTTGGAATGTCTTTGCCTTCAGAAGACCAAGGTAATGCAGTAATACAGCAGCAACCTCCTTTCACTAAAGCCTTTCCTTTCCAATAAATCACAAATTCTTGACGGTGCATGTCATCAAAATCAAGCTTTATTGTCCTCATCATCTTTCGATTGTTTCTCCATGATAGATTTATTATGCACACCTAAACTCCGAATACAAACCAGGATGCTCATGCTTGGATACTGTAAAATCTTTAAATTAATAACATCGTTGAAGCTGACATTTGAGCCAGCCGGAAATTCCTTGAGTTTGATCATCAGAAATCGTATGTTATCTCCTAACAGCAAACGTCGTCGTGTACGATGCGAGGGGCAACAGTCGAAAATTCCTTAGCGCAGCCGTTGACCTGGAGTCCTGCATCACCTCGGCTCCCTGTGGTGACGTGGCGCTCATACCTTACCAGCTCACTTCGCCTCCTCCCATAGTCCTACGTCAGTAAAGTTCTGAACATCCAGAACTGTAAATGATAGTTGAACCTTTTTTATTGGTTAGCAAACATTCTGTGACTCGTCTTATAATGATCGCTGTCAGATCTTATGGGAGTCGAGCTGAGGCCGTGAATGTGAATGAGCCCACCGGAAACGGAACGTGGCTTATAATAATAGATAATAGCGGTTTCAGCGTTATTATTAGGCCGTAGGCCTGTCAGTTATTATTAGGCCGTAGGCCTGTCGCCGATTCTTAACATCGCAGAACATTCACAGCATTTTGCGGTCTCGAACTCGCAACTCTGCTACAATTCTGCTATGCTTAACCGCCCGGCCTCCTTGCCGATTCTGACCAGAAACTGGCGCACAGAGCTGGGATCGAACCCGCGCCTCTCTGCGCCAATCTTGGTACTCTGAACTTTAACCACTGGGCCACCCTGCTTGTGACAATGCGCGGGCAGAAAATTTCTGTTTGTTGTTGAGTCTCATTTTCGGCCTTCGTTTTGATCCATTATTATAATCCATATGACGAGTCTCAATTGTTCAGCGTCAGTAATAAGAACTTGTCTGATATCACATATAATTCTTTCAATATTTAATTAATTGCAGCTACATGTCACAGTCGTCTATACTGAATCCAGGAAAGATTATGATTGTTCCCATGAATATGAATCCTACCATAAATTCATAGATTATCATCATATTGCTGATTAAATTATCGTAATTCGTCACAAAAGGTATTCTAAATTTGCTGTCGAGTTCATTCGGCTAATCTGAATTATCAATCACCATTGTGCATAATACCATAATATCCGTTTGCGCTCATTTCAGTCAAGAACTGCAGCCAGACGATCACACTCCCGGACCCCGGCGAGTTCGGGGTTTACGTCTTGTCTCATCCTGGGCTTGGGTGTCGGTATTTCCCCAACGAAATAATAATTCGTTACAAAAGGTATTCTTAATTTGCTGTCGAGTTCATTAGGTTAATCTGAATCATCAACCGCCATTGTGCATAATCCCCGTTTGCGCTCATTTCAGTCAAGAACTGCGGCCAGACGATCACACTTCCGGACCCCGGGGAGTTCGGGGTCTACGTCTTGTCTCATCCTGGGCTCGGGTGTCGGTATTTCCCCAACGAGGCTGTGACCGACTGCTCTGTGAAATTAACGCACACGACGGACCTCACAGCAAAGTTCAAGATCATCTTTGACCCGTCGACTGACTTCAAGGGGGACGACGAGTGTGACGGGTACAGTGTTGAGTTTGACACGGACGGGACGGGGAGTGGCGCCAACTTCAACTACTGCACGGACACCACCGGTGTTACAGTGAGCGCTGAGCGCATGATGGTGTCTGTTGGTGACTCCAAGTGATGCGTTGTGTCTGTTGGTGGAGTTGGAAGCTGATAGCGATGCGTTGTGTCTGTTGGTGGAGATGGTAGGTCCAAGCGATGCGTTGTGTCTGTTGGTAGTGTATTATGGATATTATGTTATAGGGAAATTCACACATAATCTATTCAGCGCGAACAAAGAGTTACATCCGTAGCAGCTTATCTGCGTCGATGTCTCTGCCCTCGATACGCTCGTTATTTCAGTCAACCTGACGACTGCCCCCAGGAATGGGTTTATGCCTGAGCTGAATTATATCACTTCACTCACACAACTGTTTCAGAGAGGTGCTTGTGGGTGAAGCATTGAGGTGCTTGTGGGTGCTGCATAGAGAAGCTTGTGGGTGATGCATAGAGGTGCTTGTGGGTGATGCATAGATCGAGGTGCTTGTGGGTGATGCATAGAGGTGCTTGTGGGTGATGCATAGAGGTGCTTGTGGGTGATGCATAGAGGTACTTGTGGGGTATGCATAAAGGTGCTTGTGGAAGATGTTGCGGAGAGGTACTTGTGAAAGTCCTGCTGCCATTCATCAATGCATTGCGTATGCTGGGCAGGAGGCATCTTTCACGGGAGAGCTCACCATCATCCTGAAAGGCTCATCGACTAATAAGAGGAAGAAAATTGGATTCATCTTCCTCATCAAACTCGAAGAAGGCGGTCAAGGCGAATAACATTATTTCTTTGTCTTCGACTGTCAAAAAAAACGTGTAGGTGTCAGTTCCGTTAAGTTCTCATTATCAGCGTAGGTATCATTTCCCCTTAAGTGACACTGCCATCAGCGTATGTGTCAGTTCCCCTCAAGTCACTCTGCCATCAGCGTAGGTATCAGTTCCCCTTTAGTCACTCTGCCATCAGCGTAGGTATAATTTCCCCTTAAGTGACACTGCCATCAGCGTATGTGTCAGTTCCCCTCAAGTCACGTTGCTTTCAGCGTAGGTATCAGTTCTCCTTATGTCACGCTGCCATCAGCGTATGTGTCAGTTCCCCTCAAGTCACGCTGCCATCAGCGTAGGTATCATTTCCACTTAAGTGACACTGCCATCAGCGTATGTGTCAGTTCCCCTCAAGTCACGCTGCTATTAGCGTAGTTATCAGTTCCCCTTTAGTCACTCTGCCATCAGCGTAGGTATCAGTTCCCCTCAATTCACCCTAAACGTCAGTTTCTGCCGTAACTTTGCTGGGGTTTCGAGCAAAGTATTTCCGACTGTCTCGCGTTATATCCAAAGATTTTTTGATGCTGCTTTGATGTTTTTTTAGAACGCACTGTGCTCTGAGTGACTTAATTACACATGATACCATTATGTTGTGTTATTTAACATTAAAACCTTGGTTCTACCATAAGTAAGGTGAATTTCTACCATCCAAACGACCGAAGATCATACTTTAGGTGGACAACGTCGCTCCTGTGAGAATGCTTACAAATTATATAAATGAAGGTATGTTCTTGGAGAGACATATGGCGATCAAAAACAATAGCTTTGGAGGAGTCAAATGACACGAGGAATATTTCCTGTACAGTTGTTCATTGGGAGACCTAAAAACGGTAATATCGCGCTGCCATCAGCGTAGGTATCAGTTCTCCTCATATCGCGCTGCCATCAGCGTAGGTATCAGTTCTCCTTATGTCACGCTGCCATCAGCGTAGGTGTTAGTTCCCTTTAAGTCACACTGCCATCCGCGTAATTATCAGTCACCCTCAAGTTATCCTACCACCAGCGAAGGTATCGGTTCTCTTTAAAAATTACCCTAACATCAGCGTAGGCATCAGTTCCCCTCAATTCACAGTAAATGTCAGTTTCCGCCGTAACTTTGCCAGGGTTTCGAGCAAAATATTTCCGACTGTTAGACAAATCAACGGAAACGTTAAGCCCATATTTGGGCGCTAATTTTTCATTTATGTTTTGCCATTGTCAAGTCTCGCGTGATATTTAATGATTTTTGGATGCTGCTTTGATGTTTTGTCTTGAAATTGCACTGTGCTCTGAGTGACTTACACTTGATGCCATTATGTTGTGTCATTTTACTTTAAAACCTTTGTTCTACCGTAAGTAAGGTGAATTTCTACCATCCAAACGACCGAAGGTCATACCTGAGGTGGACAACTTTGCTCCTGTGAGCATGCGTATAAATTATATAATTGAAGGTATGTGCTGGAGAGACATGGTGATCAAACACAATAGCTTTGGAAGACTTAAATGGCATGAGGAAGATTTCCTGTACAGTTGCTCTTTGGAGGCGTAAAAACGGTAACATGAGGTATTGTATAGCTTTGCAATCCACTAACGTGATCGGTACACGCTGTATATATACAACCCCTGGCAAAAATTATAGTCGCAATCATGCTCCGAGGTATCGTTAGGCTCTGCGACTCCCTGAAGTGATTTGTACATGCCTTATAGTTGTGATCTTGGCTCACTAGTGTCCCAAAGTACCTAGTGTCTCTTTCTGTTGTAGTAGTAGAACATTTTCTGCAAGTAGAATATCTCATGCAATGAAAATGAATATGTTGAAAATGAAACAAAAATAGTTAACTCAAGGAATATCAAGAAGCCAATGAACAAATGATAATAGCCTCAAGAAAGAAATAGAAGTAATTAAGAATGATAATTAATTCATGGAAGGTCGAGAAACCACCGAACGAATGACTGTACAGTTGAGGGAGAGAATCATTCCTGATGACCTAAAAGCATGGCTGGTAATAGCAGTTTACGGATGAGGTGCTGAGACAGACTCCAGAATTACAGGCTATTGGCCTTAAGACTCCTATTCAGACACCCCAACCGGGCTCGGCTGAATTCCATTGGATTCAATCACTAAGTAGATTTTTTCTAACTCCACTCGTAACTGTAATGACAATCTGAAAATTTTCATGCTTATATAGATATTTTTTTTACCATCTGTGCGCAGTAACAAACAATGTTTAAACTTCGTTTTACAACTGTGAGAGTGTATTTTCAGTTACAATCCACACCTTTATATAATATGAAGAATAATGAGATGAGGCATTGTATAACCTGAAGATGAGTTCAGCGATCCCATGTAATCAACGATAGTAATTAACATAACATAACATAGTGATCTCGGCGCTGAAGCGTAGGACTGATGTGGCCTGTCGCCGATTCTTTTCCTTTTCGTGCTTTGTTCATAGAAGATCTAGAATCGTGTCATTTGACCGGATCTTTTCAGGACTGACGATAGCTTGAAATAGCTACTAGACTTCCACCGGGTTCGATATGGTGCTAGGCATTTCAAGTCTGAACATATATTTTTTCATAGCTTCAACTAGTCTGTTCTTGAACGCGTTCAAACTTGGAGCTGGATCGATGAAATCAGGGAGGCTGTTCCAGTACTCCAATGGATCAGGAATTTCCTAGTAGGAAATTCCTGATCCATTGAATTCAGACTGGGTAACTGTGCGCAGTGGCGTACCGCAGGGAAGCGTTCTTGGGCCTGTTTTGTTTGTCGCTTTTATAAACGATCTACCAGAAGTAGTGTCAAGCGTGTGCTCCATGTATGCCGATGTGTAATGTATGAAGTTACGCGCGTGAAGGTACGTGGGAAGAACACGGTAGCACGGAACAGGCTTTATTGGAACCAACATAATGAACATGAAACGAGGACGAAGTCTTACGGAGCACGACTTCTAAAGTGTGCTTCTTCTTAGTGGCTAATTATTAAGAATACAGGAAGCTTGATATGCCACAGATGACATAAAAGTTTATAATACAATTAAGGATGCGTCAAATAAAATGCACTGCAAAATGATCTTGATAGTTTAGTTGACTGGGCTGATGCGTGGCAGCTGCGTTTCAATGCTGACAAGTGTAAAGTACTTCACTTTGGCAAGAACAATGAACAGCAAGCTTACAGCATGAGAAGTCACGGTTGCAACGAGAGGGTTATGATTGAGAAGTCTTGCGTGGAAAAAGATCTTGGAGTTTGGGTCGACAAGGAGCTAAAATTCTCTAGGCATATTGAAACGCAAGTTCATAAATCCAATAAATTGCTTGGGCTGATCAGACGCTCCTACGAGTACCTAGATGTAGAAATGATGAAGCTGTTGTTCACCTCTGTCGTGCGCCCGAACCTAGAGTTTGGAAACGTTGTGTGGTCNGCTGCCGCTACATTGTCTTAAATGTAGAGCCGCTACCGCTACCGCTACTGAAAATGTAGCGGCCGCTACATGTAGCGCGCTACTGCCCAGCTCTGACTATACTATACGTGTCGGTGATTCGAAGAGAGAAGAAATGTTGTCGCGTGGAGCAGTTGCAGCGCAGTTTTTAGCGCATTTTCTCATTTATAAAAAATGCACTATTGTACTCGCCATGTCCATCTGTCTGTCCGTCCGTGACTTCGTGTTTTCGTCGACGAGAAACTGCGCTCGTCGTGGCCACTGGCCACGAAAAATGCGCTTTTAGTCGTGGCGCATTTCTCAAATAACATCGTTATTTGAGGCAAAAAATCAACTTCTTAAAGGCTTAAAACACGTACGCTAACTTGCACTTGCTCAGTTTCTATAAAGTACCTAATCACTTGCAAGTTGTATGCCTGCACCTTTCACTTAACAATTAAAATTAGACTTATAAAAAGTATTAGTTAGTTGAAAATTTGTCTCTTAAGTTGATCGCAATGAACTTAACTTCATTAAGTAATTATAACTACGCTGCAAAGCAGAGTTTTCCATCATGCACACTAAACACGCAATTCAGAGTTCAGACGAGAAGAACTACATATCACGTGGGCCAGCGTGCAACTAAATTAAATACCTAGCTTCATTCCCGCTTCCCTCTCCCGGTGCATAATCTAGCGGGATGATCATTGCGGACGGTAACCGAGTCCTACTAATCATTCGTATATTTAGTGCAAGAGAATGATTAATTAGGTTGTTTCTGATCAAACGAACGAAAATTCAAACGAATTATTTTGTTACTTTAACTTGGTTTATTCATAGGAAATATGCTAATGCTCATTTATGAAACGCTTTTGAAATAAATCGAATGATGTTTATTTATTTCCATACGAGGGATTAAACAATTGCAAATCGATTTATTATCCTTTAAATAAAAATCTTTGCATCGAAACTCTTGGGACGATGTATATACGGCAATATTTGTACACGTTAATCAGCATTATTAAGAGCCGAACATCAACCGATCGTTGGAAATAACCAACCGATGGTCAACCGATCGTTGGAAATAACCAACCGATGGTCAACCGATCGTTGGCCGCTAATATGTCGCATTGTTCTACCCATTACACCCAATAGAACCTAAATAAACTTTGTTCATCGAAAGGACAAAAAGCTTATATCACGCCTACGTGATAGTACAATAAATTTTGAAGTCTTCTCTAGTCATGAGACTTAAATTCATACTCATTGGTGATCTTGAATTTGTGCATTGCGTTATGCAATTTATAGAATTATAAATTCTAAATAGGTACAAACTTTTTTAAATTANGCGGTGTACATGAGGGCCCTGGCGTCGCCGCGGTGTACATGAGGACCCTGGCGTCGCCGCGGTGTTCATGATCACTGAGTACCCTGGTTTCGAGGTCGCGGGTCCCTTTCCGTGGTGGGACCGAGGCAGTCTAACGTCTTTCCAGAGTAGCTGAAAGGATAAAAATAATTCCCCCTTCAGGTATTCCAGAGACGACTGTAGGCGTGCCTGGGCACTATGCCTTATCGTCCGCCCCTGCACCACTACCAGCGACAAGAAGCAAGCAACAGCATCGTGCATCCGCTGGCCTTCTCATCTCATCTCTCTCTCCTCACCCCATCTACCCTTCCCAACTAGTTTCGCCATCTCACCCCGTCTCCCCTCCTCAACACGTTTCTCCTTCTCAACCCGTCTCCTCTCCACGCCTCGTTTCCTCTTCGTATCCTTAGTATATGTGTGTCAGGAGTTACACTCATAACATTGAACACATTATATTAAGTTCTACCTGAGGATCGGGTTACGTGACTAAGGTAGCGAGGGATAGGTAAGACACATCAGTCCTGATAACGTATCTTGTATACGGGGTGGGAATACAACGTAATAATACATAGGTATAGGCTACGGCGTCGACCGTAAGGTCGGAGAACTCAAGCTACACGCTACATCGCGGAGTGCTTATAAGCTACTGGGGGCTTGCTTAAGGTTGCCCGCCCTTTTATTAGCTTCGCTTCCGCCCACTATTTAGGTCTTGATCGCGTGATCTATCACGTGTCTATCAGATGTTGACTCGTCTTCAATCTCTATCAGGTCAAGTGAATTGACACCGGACACCTCCCCTCTTCCGGAAAAATTGTCCCGATCGTATGGACACAGAATAAAAAAAAACATCTTTTTCAAAACCTCCGGTCAGATGGTATCTCACGCCTTACCTTAGGTATACAATAATGAAGGTTATAAAAGTAATATAAGGATACAGTTCCTTCAATTAACAGTATGAAAAACCGGAGTATGATACTTTTAAAAGAAAAGAACAAGTCTATCTCCAACACAATGATGGAAGAAATCCCAACGGAGGATTCACCTCGTGGTATTCAAAACACCTCGTGGTATTTAATGATACGTTCTTCCGTTCATTGGGTTCATGTCCTTGTGACACATAAGCTGATTGATCTCCCGACTCAGCGTCTAAGGCAAGTTCTCAGTGACACCGTGGACCCGTAGCTAACTAGGTGTGCTTTGTAAACAAAGTCATGATTTATTAAATTCAGAAGACATCAATGCGGTTGGGGGTTAGTTATGATTTTAGATTTCTTTCTATGACCTATATTGATCCTTCATTCCCTCTCTCTTTAGAGAAAATTGTTCCTACAGTTTCCATTATAAATTAAACACTGAGTACCTCAGGTTAGAGGAATGCTTGTTAGGAAAAATATTGAATGCATCATAAATCTTGAATTAAGATTTCAACACAAAATAATAAGGATAATAGCGTTCACAGAGTAATGGAAGGGATATAAATAATCGAATCTTCATCTTCAGAGAAATATTTTAAATTGACAATGAATTATTAGAACCAATACTAGGATTGATTAATCTCTAACACCGAGTTACTTTAATTAGATACATTAATTTTGAATGTAACATTTTTAGAACACATTTATCATCTGCGAGCTTTTATTAAATTACAGAGAATGTTGTTCGTACAAATTTCTTCATGTTTCTCGAAATAACAAAATGTATGATGAAATGAACGCATCATAAAAATCAATATTAGCATCGGTCTGTTCATTAATTTTATTAGATTGCTAATGCAAATGCTAGCAAAGTGACAGACATTTTACCTTGAAAATCCGTTAGCTGTTGCTAATCTAATCGGGATGCTTGTTGATTATAAGTTAATAGCGATTAATCATCACTGTTTTAATTAAAATGCAACTCATATTTCGCAGTGCAATAAACATCAATCTTTGTTTAGCGCGTAACCGTTGCAAAATTCGCTATGAAAACATTTACAGACAAATGCAATAAAATGAGACTTCAAAATAAAATACAGCATTCTGCGTCAACATGTTAATTTCAAACGTGCGAAATGTTACAATTGAATGGTTAACACAGTAATTGTATCAAACCATTTGTCATTCGCAGTGCTTAATTCAAATACAATGTAATATTTGAACAACAAAATTTCATTAACATTAAACATCGTTCGGATAAGAGACAAAATGAAGATACATACGTGAGCAACTTTAACAAAAAAGTTGTCAAATTTCAACTTCGGTTCGTCCATTTGAATGATCTCAGTGGCATAGGATTAAAATCAATCACCTCTATATTGACTATATTGCGATATCTCTTGCATATGGCAAGTCTCATCAAGAATGAACTCCATGAACCGTATTATTGCTATGTGCTTTAATTAGATCGCTTGTCGTATTAAAGATCTCATTAATTGCCATCGCTGAGCGTCATCGCTGAAGTCATTTTTGCTTACATAGCGATTTCGAACAGACGATCTGCGCAATGTTAACAAATGCTGCTTGCATTGTCATTAAATTTTTTGCGCTTATAGCAAAAAAATGTCGGTGAATAGGGTCGAATTCTTTACGTGAAGTACGTGATCAATCGTCGGCATTAATTCAAGCATTATTAAATTATCTGAATAGAAAATTTGCACGACATGATCAAGCGTTAGAAAAATTAATTTATAACTTAGCGCATTCATCGAAATCACAGATATATTTATATTCAACTAAATAATTCATCTTTTGCTATTAAAATGCGCATAATTGTATATAAGAAAACACATTTAGTAATAGTGCAATAAGTAATAATACAATATATAATATTAGCAAAAAATAATAGCAATGCAACTGTAAATACGTTACCTCTTCAGGAACATAATAAGCTCAATACAGGGTATTGACATCGTTGCAAGGAATGAGGGTTGCTAAAAAAAGTATTTCCGACCATGCCGAGGGAGAAAAAAATACTTGCTTCGATAAATCGAGAGCGCATGTCGAACGTTGAACTCTTGTGATGCAGAGGAACTGCCATTTTTTGACGGCTTTTCTACTCATGACTGTACGATAAGCACATGTTACAGTTCAATATACTTTTAAAGATTAAATCTACCGTTTAAAATCACTTGGATATCTCAATACATCAATTAATATTTTACAGTTAATGCAATTGAGTAGATAACATACATTATCTAATTGATAAAATGTTAGAAAAATATAGAGTAGAACATGACATATTGCATTCAAAAATCTCAAAAGACATTTATAAATCATCGTTACACAGTTGAACATGATATTTTTGCCAAAAAAAATAGGCGGAAATTAATTAATTGGCGTTCCATAGATATTAGAATAACAAAGTAATACAAAAAAATTTTTCCCTGCCTGAATCAATTGTTCGTTGCGTTAATGTGGCATCAATTGTATCGGTAGATATACTCGACAATACTTCACACAATTATGAGGCGTAACGGTCCTATAGTGTCTAGCATACTACTGAGCCAGTTCAGCTGTTCGAGCCACGGAAAATGACGGAATTAAGCCACTTTGCTGCAGCGTTCCACCCTGGGCAGATTCGGCACACGGGACAGATACGGACGCTGTACAGACTTGAGGATTCTCTCTCACTCATCGCTGCTGCATGGTGACTATCCAGCGTTCATCGGGCGGCATTAGCTTACATGTTTGTGACTGTAGAGCGGTGAACATTTTTTAACAACACATTCTGTGGATTTATAATCAATCATTTTATTTATTTCTAACTAATTTACTTTATTTGTAATTTCATTTAGTTCTGTTCCGATAGCTGACTAATAATAGAATGTTTAAGCACCTGATAAAAAGTTCATGACTCAACTAGAGCGATTAACTGGTTCACGAGTCGTGACATTACGGGCCAGATTGGCAGTTGAGATGTATGGGTGGGCTTTTAGATTCAGCGACGGAACGTTAGTTATTTCCAGAAATAAAGTGACTAAATCACAAACTGCTGCAATTCATACCGTTACAATAAGAAAATTCTCGACAGCGTTACCACGCATACACTCCAACATCTTCAATCATATTCTGGGCAGAGAAACATTCCAACGAGAGTTAAGTAAAGACCTCCTTTCATCATTCTATCACTAAACTTATACTGACAGTGAATCAGGAGTGGTTTGTAATGCGTTATTTAATCTCTTCTGATTTCTTTCAAGGTAAAATGTGAGCATCAGTACAAATTAACAAGGCTAATTTTTGTTTTCAATTTCACTCCTACGCAAACAAATTTGAAACCATCAATTTTATTAAACGCATTCCAAATTTCCGCCTCCGTGATAAGTAAGATTTTTCCTCTTCTTTTTCCTACGATTTCCCATGTACTTTTGCGTGTCGTTCAATATTATTTGATCCTCTTCACTTAATTTATATTGTGAATTTTTTATATCAATAACTAAGACGGCACTCATTTCAAAGTATCCATTTGTCACGTCCAGTACGCGCATGACGTGTAATTTTTTATTCGTACGCTAATAGCGCGGACGTCGCAGTATTCAAAATCACGGCCGCACCGCCCACACATTGTGTCGATAGCTGCTGCATGGAAGTAGCGCTACAGCTGCGACACTCCATATGCAGATTATTCTAAGTGTATTATACATTCCTTGTTAATTTACTGTTAATTGTGAATTTTATCCATTAATCACTAGTGTAACGTTATTTCGTTTATCTCTCTGGACTAGGGTAAAGTAACCGAATTCCCCGTTAAATTTTACTCTCAGGATTAGGGTAAAGCAACCATACTCCACCTTTAGTTTTTCAATTCAGACTAGGGCTGCCATTCACGTTAGGTTGGAACTTGCAGTCATAAACGATTCATTGTGATGCATCTGGCAGCATTATTATTTAAATGTCGTTTCAATGCCGAGGCATTGTGAACGCCACTTTGGTTGGGAATGAAAAGCGCGCAGCGTATTTCGCTGGTAGAATTTTCTTAATAAATCCGTGAACCTGCCCACAGAGCAGAGCTAATTGCAATGACGAAAATAATAGACTGACTCAATGAAAATTTTGACAAATGACAATTCAAGAACATGAAGTAAATTGTAACTTATTGTAATGTAGTGAACAAGAGGTACAAATTAAACTGAAGAACTTTGTGACAGAACGTAACTTATGTTGGTTTTCGAGGGGTGTTTAAACGAAGTAAAACTGCGAGAGACTACAGACACGGTGATTGTTCATCTGTCTAAAGCGGCTGCAAGATTAACGAATTCTTACAACACGATAGGCCATAGACGCCGTTAATCCGCCGAGTCAATGGTTATCGGCACACTCCCCACTCAGATATAACATCGGAACGAATGAGCATGCAATGAATCTATTACATACTAGTTTACCGAAACTAACGATACACGTTCACTAATTGGACGCTCCACCTCTCCGCAGCTTCGTGGCAGAGAGAAAACAGCGAATATGACGCGCCCGTCGCTTGAAATCTTCACTCGTTCGACTTAAGCGACGGGCCATTGATTGCGCTTCTGGGTGCGGTCGCGAAAAAGCGCGATGTTTCTGGTTTAAGAGCTGGTTTTGGTCGCGTCCATTTCCGCCTGGAGGTCAATGTTTGCAGGTACTCACTTCGCCATCTACCGTAAAATTGGGAAGCAAGATCTTAAACTCTGCGCCAGTGGCGAGCTCCGTAACTCCCAAGGTCCGCCTCCGTGAATTCGTGTCTTGGTTCAGGGCACTGATAGTCGCGGTTGATGAGAAGTTTAGCAGGAATCAAGGGAAAAGGAACGTTTGGATCCGTAGATAGCTGCGTCAGCGGAGTGTTGTTGATGTCCGTTGCTTCTGTGAAAAATGTGTGAAGCTCGTCTCTAGTGAGATGTCTAGGTCCCAATCGCAACATGCAAGCGTGATTGATCCTTTTGACGGAACCGATCGTGCGCTCGAACACGCCGCTGAAATGAGAGGCTTTAGGCGGGTTGAAAATCCATTGCACGTCCAGTTCCTTGAGTTCCTCGTCTAAATCTGTTCTGGATTTTTCATTGTCCTGATTGATGGCGTCTATAATATTGGTGCCTCGATCCGAATGCAGTAACTTGCATGGTCCGCGCAAACGCGTGAAACGGCGAAAGGCATTCTTAACAGCGGTAATGTCGACGGACGGTAAAGGCTCTAAGTGTACAGCGCGAAACACCAGGCAAGTGAAGAGGAGGCCCCAACATTTTATAGCGGCGGCGCTTCGTCGGGTGTTAGTGCCGTCGACGATGGCATACGGACCAAACGCGTCTATGCCGCAGTTGAAGGAGGGAGCGATTTAGAGACGATCTGGGCGCAGATCGCTCATAATCTGAGAGGAGTAAGGTCCTGTCAATTTCCTATAAATTACGCAATTTTTACGAAGCTTTTGACGAGAGCTGAACCTTTTTTGTACGAAAAAAAACGCGGCTCTCGCTGCTCCCATCGTCAACACACGTCCCAGATGCAACTTTTTCGTTGATATTTCAGAATGACGACGGTAAACGGATGTTTCTGCGGGAGTATGAGTGGATGCTTTTTATCAAACTAAATTTCTGAGTGGTGAAAACGTCCTCCTACACGAAGCAAGTTTTCGAGTCCTCGACAGGAGGAAGTTCCGCTATAGGATGCTTTTCGGGTAAACAGTTTCTCTTTCGGAGGTGGTCGAACACCTCGGTAAACTCCGAATTTTGAGATATGCGAATTAGAATCTTCATAGCCTCTTCTGATGACGGTTTGCCACGGAGCGCAACCACCTGCCCATGACGACGTTTGCGATTGTCGAGCAAGTGCAGAGCGAATGAAGTAGCAATCTTACAAACGTTGATGGCTTTGGTAAAGTTGCTTGTTCGTTGAGCAATAATAGCTAGTCCGATGTTGAGTGGCTTGTCGTGAGATGCTAGCAATACTTTGGTATCAATCGTTGCTTCTTCAGGAAGATCGTCGTGGCTAATTAACGGAATCTCGGTCTGCAGTTCAGTATCATTCCAAAAGAAATCTGGTCCGTCAAACCAGTACGTGGCCTTGAGCGATTCCAGGCTGTGTGCTGGACGCGATGTCTGCCGGATTCAGTTTAGTCTCCACGTATTTCCAATTTTGTGTTGGGAACTGTTTAGTAGGAGATTGATCCTTAGTGACGTATCCACAAAAGTTGAGGTTTGTGTCGTTAAAGTATCCCAGTACGACCGTCGAGTCGCTGTAGAGAATCACTTAGTCTTCCGTCATGCCATAAGCCTTCATTGGCGGCGAGTGATGCTTCGAGAGCTGCGCACAGTTCTAGTCTAGGTACAGTGTTTGTCATGCGAGGAGTTATCCTCGACTTGGCGTTGACGAGAGCGACGTGTCTTTGTCCATGTCGAATGTCGTTGGTCGAACGATGATGCATGACGTGTCCAGTGGCCTGTAGAGACGGCATCGGCGAATATGTGCAGCTACACGTTTGCGATCTTTCCGAATCCGGCAGGTCACACGCAACGAGCGATCGTCAGGCCATCTGCTAAAGAGGGCGAATTTTCCAATTGCACACGTTTCCCATTGTTCTCTATGATTGGAAGGCAGTTCATCGTCCCAACCGTGGCTGTCGAGCGACGTATCCTGCAGAAACTTTCTAAGTTTCCCCGTGAGTATAAACGGCGATATAAAAGTTCTATGGATCGAAGATAATGTTAATAGTCGACAGAACTACGCGTTTTGTGAATGGGCACCGAGGCACCCCTAGTCTCGACTATGAACGCGTCTTAGTGCACCTCCGATTTCAGCCCCCATAGTTTGATGGGTGATAGGTTCAGAGCGGACATGCTCGCTCGCGTCACCATGTTCGGATTTTGGAAACGCATCGAGGAAGATTTGAGTTTGAACACAATTTGTGGAGCCTGATGTGGTAGCGCTGTAATGCTGCTCGGGCTTCAGTGAGAAGCTGAATAGCTTGCTCCGGGGAGTCTGTTGATTGTAGGGCGTTGTCGACATGGTTATCTTCGACGAATTTCTTCACTTCGTCGGACGTCTGGACGTCTTCGTTGTTGACGGCGTAGGGTAACCCTGTGATCGCGAGTGCTAGGCTCGAAGTGTTACCAAAGAGTTGGACGCGACCGCGATACTCTACGAGATCTTTAGTGGGATCGTTGTGCCTGAACAAGAAAAATCTCGTTTTATCTCAGTCCTTTTCTCTTCAATATCAAAACAATGGAACATGTTAGCGATGTTCGCGTAGAAAGCAAACTTCCGTAGTCTGAACTTTATCAGCACGTCGGACAACTTGTTATAGAAATCTGGCCCTGTTTGCGACTAGTCGTTGAATACTGGTGCCCTGCTACTTGGCACTCGCGTCGAACACGGGACGGAACTTTACCCTTTTTTGGGCGAGTGACTGGGAATACTGGGATGTACCAGGGATGTCCCGTTTTTAGGGACATACCTGGGATGTCCCGTTTTTAGGGGGAGTTCGTGTCTGGGGACGACTTCGACGTGTTTTTCACGATTGAGCGATTGCATCGCCAAGAGACACATTCCTAGCTTCTGGCAATTTTTCTCCACTCTGTTCCGAACGTTACTTCCAGACTGCGGCGATTTCTGACTGGGTTATTAGTACACGCCTTATTTGTGATCCTGGCTCACTAGTGTCCCAAAGTAGTGTCCCTTTACGCAAGAAGAACATTTTCAGTAAGTAGAATATCTCCTGCAATAAAAATGAATATGTTGAATGTGAAATGAAAATGAACTCAATGAATATCAAGAAGCCAATGAACAAATGATAATGGCCTCAAGAAAGAAATATAAGTAATTATAAGAATGATAATTAATTCATGGAGGGTCAAGAAACCACAGAACGAATGATTGTACAGTTGAGGGAGAGAATCATTCCTGATGACCTAAAAGCATGGCTGGTGATAGCAGTTTACGAATGAGGTGCTGAGACTCTCTAGAATTACAGCCTACTGTCCTTAAGACTCCTATTCAGGCACCTCAGCCGGGCTCGGCTGATTTCCATGGGATTCAATCACTAAGTATATTTTCTCTAACTCCACTGGTAACTGTAATGACAATCTGAAAATTTTCATGCTTATATAGATATTTATTTACCATCTGTGCGCAGTAACAAGCAATGTATAAACTTCGTTTTACAACTGTGAGAGTGTATTTTCAGTCACAATCCACACGTTAATATATGAAGAATAATGAGATGAGGCATCGTATAACCTGAAGATGAGTTCAGTGATCCCATGTAAACAACGATAGTAAATAACATAACATAAAATAGTGATGTCGGCGCTGAAGTGTAGGCCTCATGTGGCCTGTCGCCGATTCTTTTACATTTCGTGACTTGTTCACAGAATATCTGAAATCGTGTTGGATCTTTTCAGGACTGACGATAGTTTGAAATAGCTACGAGACTTCCACGGGGTGCAATATGGTGCTAGGTTCAGACATTTCAAGTCTGAACATATATTTTTTCATAGCTTCAAATAGTCTGTTCTTGAACGCGTTCATACTTGGAGCTCCAACGATGTAATCGGGGAGGCTGTTCCACATGTCGGTGATTCGAAGCGAGATGTTGTGGGGTGCTTGTGGGTGTTGTGAAGTTGTGGGGCGGAGAAGTTGCAGCGCAGTTTTTTTAGTTTATAGCCGTGGCCCCTGGTGTTGATTCTTGTTTCAAATTCTAGTAATCCTTCGGGGACCTTGTAAACCATGAGTATACTTGTATACTTCAATGAGGTCCCCACGCAGACGTCGATAACTGAGCTTTGGAAGCTTCATAATCTTTAATCTTTCTTCATAGGACTTGCCCTTCAAGCCTGGAATCATCCTTGTTGCACGTCTTTGAGCATTCTCTATTAAATTTTTGTCATTTTCAAATCACGGTGACCACACAACGTTTCCAAACTCTACATTCGGGCGCACGACAGCAACAAACAACTGCTTCATTGCTTCTGCATCTATAGGAACTCGTATGAGCGTCTGATTAGTCCAAAAAGTTTGTTGGATGTGTTAGCTTGCGTTTCACAGGATAATGAGGCAAAGAGTCCAGCGTAATAATAATGTAGGTACCTCAAGAGAGATGTACGGCTGACAGTGTATTGGAATTAGAACCTTAACAGAGGTCGGAGTGTGAACACATCCGCTAATCGTTCTCTGCTCAAGACTGAAGGTCGTTGCGTGGTACGGAGGTCTGGCCTGGCTGACGTCATCAGAGTGTGAGCACAGAACGTGTAAATAAAGAAGAGGAAATAGGAAGTTCCAAATGAGGACTATTGTACTCGCCATGTCCGTCCGTCTGTCTGTCCCTCCGTAACTTCATGCTTTCGTCGACGAGAAAATGCGCTCTCTGTCACTAACTGCAGTGAGTACTGTGTTATATTTTTTTAGTTTATAGTCGTGGCCCCTGGTGTTGGTTCTTGTTTCAAATTCTAGGAATCCTTCGGGGACCTTGTATAAACCATGAATATACTTGTATACTTCAATGAGGTCCCCACGCAGACGTCGATAACTGAGGCTTGGAAGCTTCATAATCTTTATCTTTCTTCATAGGACTTGCCCTTCATGCCTGGAATTATCGTTGTTGCACGTCTATGAACATTCTCTATTAATTTTTGTCCTTTTCAAATCTCGGTGACCACACAACGTGGTCACCTCCAATATGTTTGTTGGATGTGTTAGCTTGCGTTTCACGAGATAATGAGGCAAATAGTCCAGCGTAATAATAATGTACATCAAGAGAGATGTACGGCTGACAGTGTATTGGAATTGCGACCTTAACAGAGGTCGGAGTGTGAACACCGACCTCAGTCACCCTCAACACCCCCAGCTGGCCCAAAGGAGGGCAAATAGACGGAACACGTCCAACGTTACATCCGACGACGACTCGGAGACGGAGGACGACGAAGGCGGAGCATCAGCTTGACCGTGGACTATGACGTCCTAAACTCATCATAAGGTCATAAGGTCACATGCATCCGCTAATCGTTCTCTGCTCAAGACTGAAGGTCGTTGCGCGGTGTGGTACGAAGGTCTGGCCTTGGCATCAGAGTGTGAGCACAGAACGTGTAAATAAAGAAGAGGAAATAGATAAGGAAAATGTAATGAATGTATCCAAATAGGGAAGTTGTCATGAATGTATCCAAATAAGGAAGTTGTCATGAATGTATCCAAATAAGGAAGTTGTCGTGAATGTATCCAAACAAGGAAGTTGTCATGAATGTATCCGGATATGGAAGTTGTCATAAACATATCCAAGTTTGACGGAGCCAATGAGCTACAGAGATTTTATTGCGATAAATGCACGCTCAAGAGTAGAAACTGTCCGATAACTGAGCACGGATTTCATGTAGTAGTCGAGGATACCTCTTTTAGGACTTAATTATTGTACCGCTTCGGTCAAAAAATAAACTTTTTTATTAATGGTCGGATCGTTGCGAAACTTAGTACACATATGTGAAACAAAATTCCAAGCCTTTTTGATCGGGCATTTTTTTCGAAAAAAATTAAAGAAAACGTGAAATTGATAGAAAACTGCGAAAAAGAGGGTATTGTATAAATCTATATCCTCATTCAATAAAAGTGCTACAACATCGAGAGACATATCATTCGATTTGTAAAGACCAAATCTAAAAACCACCCAATCATTTTTTCCAATTTCTAATTTGTTCGGGTGAGAGGGGGGATTTTCCGGAATTTTTCAATTTTGCCTCCCCCCCTCTTTCTCCAATATATAATCAAACTATAACGAAATAAAAAAAAATAATCTATGTATTGTAGATATTTTCTTTACGAATCGAATGGTATATCTGTCATTACTGCAGCTTGAAAACTATAGTAGGATGTGGATTTTAAAGATGAAAATTTAAACTTTTCAGGAGAGCAAAAAACTGAAATTTGTGATCATTGAAGATATAGGTTTTACTTGTGCTTCGACGGCTGTCGTGAACGAAAAAATTGAACGCTCAAACGTGGCTTTGAACATTTTAAATGTGCGAAATATAAAGCAGAAGCTTTCGCTCTGTGGAAGTAGAAAGTAGAACTAAATAATAGGCGACTGATCGAGTGGTTCTTGACCTGATTACTCATGCTTGAAGAAGTTGCTATATCATCATCACTGTATTTTGATCTTAATGTGGAGGATCCGGACGCGGTGCGGTATACATGAGGACCCTGGCGTCGTCCCGCGGTGTACATGAGGACCCTGGCGTCGTCCCGCGGTGTACATGAGGACCCTGGCGTCGATGAGGACCCTGGCTTCGCCCTGCGGTGTACACAAGGACCCTGGCGTCGCCGTGGTGTACATGAGGACCCTGGCGTCGCCCCGCGGTGTACATGAGGACCCTGGCGTCGCCGTTGTGTACATGAGGACCCTGGCGTCGTCGAGGTGTACATGAGGACCCTGGCGTCGTCGAGGTGTACATGAGCACTGAGCACCCTGATTTCGAGGTGGCGGGTTACCTTTCCGTGGCGGGACCGAGGCAGTCAAACGTCTTTCCACAGTAGCTGAAAGGATGACAATAATTCCCCCTTCAGGTATTCCAGAGACGACTGTACGCGCGCCTGGGCACTATGCCTGATCGTCCGCCCCTGTACCACTACCAGCGGCTAGAAGCAAGCAACAGCATCGTGCATCAGCTGGCCTCCTCACCTCATCTCCCTTCTCACCCCGTCTCCTCTCCACGCCTCGCTTCCTCTTAGTATCCTTAGTATATGTTTCGGATGTAGCAGTACCAGGCCACGCTCATGCGCCGCCTGGTCTTATAGCGCAATTGTATCTGTAGTGATTCATGAGTATTATTATAGAATGAAAAAATATTTTTTATATATTCTAATGCCTTAATTATGTATAATTCACATGCAAACCCCTCTGTTTGTCAACATTACATAGAGTAAATAAAAAGTACATATAATCCACATTGTAAGCCAGTTGATCATGGCCAGTTTTAATATTTATAATATTTGATAATTTTGTAATATTTTTGAGATCTGTTAATAACGAATACTTGTATTCTGCAATTCACGATAATTCTGATTCTGTTACGCAGTGCTAATTTCAAATAAACCCTCCGGCATGACAACCCACGTCACTCATTCGATTTTCTGGTCCGTCAACATGAGGTTCTTCTTCTTGTCTTCTGTGTAAATACCTATAATAAATTGTTGAATAATTGTTTGCGTAACTAATTAATGCATATCAAATTGAAAGAGCGATTCATATATAGTATGCAATCCTGGTGCTGAATTCCGGTTAGGAATTCTTATTCATATTATACCGGATCTGGCATCTTATTGAATAGGTTTCCTGATCCTTCCGACCATTTGAATAATTGATTCAGTTACCAGCGATTACCAATGTATATCCTGGGAGTAATTTAGCATTGCACTCGACTGATGTAGAATGTTTCACAATGTCCGTACACGAACATTTCATATATATTATTATATTTCCCTCCTGCATTGTATTAGTCTTTCGCTTGCCTCAATTCGACGTTTTATTTACGCGTACCTGTCTGTATTTCCTGGCACTCTTATTCTCTAACTACCGGGAAAAATTTATATATATCCTCCGTTAACTCTCCTGATTACCCTATCTATTTTGGCCTCGTTAACCTCCTACGTTGACTCTGGAGTGACCATGCAAACCCCTAAATATCTATCCTAAAATAAAATCTTCCTAAATTAGTGACCAAACCCCTAAATATCTATCCGAAAAAAATCTTCCTGAAATTAGTGACCAAAATCCTATATATCTATCCTAAAAAATCGTCCTAAAATTAGTGACAAACCCCTAAATATCTATCGGACACCAGGGTCATAGGTAAGCGTTTGTCGAGCTAGCAAATGAAAAGAAAACTTTGGATAGACCCATCGTTCCTTATGGTCATTATCTTTCACTTATTAGAATCATGAACGACTATGTACAATCATTGAAAAAACTCGTTATTTCTTAGTAAAAACTTAAATCAAAGCGAATAACAGATTTTTTGTTTGAATATTTATAAAACTTATACTACCGTTACTACTTATACTGTTATTTTGTTCAGCGACAGAAAAAATGATGTTTACAGCTGCGGTTGATTTGGTCTTCCAATGTAAAGCCCCGTCCACACATTCAAAATTATCGTCAGTCTTGCATGTCATGCCAAAGTTTGACCGACAAGACGGAAGACTGACGAGCGTCCACACATTCAAACTTTCCCTTATTCTTGTGCGCTCGCTGCAGTGGAGGAGCTAATGCTGCTCGCTGCAGAGAACGCAGTTTGTGCTACCAAAATTAGGCTAAAGCAATGCAAACGTACGCGGTGGTCCCGAAAATGGTTTAAAAAAATACCACAATGAGGTTTGATACACAACATCCCTATCAGCACCAGACAGCATTGACGACTTCATTTTGGCACATTCTTTTCGATTAAGAGTTTATTTTCTTCGTTACATAGTCTTTATTTGCTGTAGGATCAACTACTTTGCACCAAGAATTCTACAGCTTCTCAACATCAATGCCGCAGATCGGAAAACCAGTGTCAGATATCTTGAGATATCAAAAACTAGAGATAGCCAGGAACAATGTCACAGCTCTCAACATCAATATAGAGTAAGAGTTTGACCAATTAGTTGGTTGCCCGTCTACACGTTCAAACTTACCGTCAATCTTGCATGAACCCAAAGATCTCGCCCGTCCGTCTTTTCCAGGTTTGTCAACCTCAAACTCCGCCCACTCGTCAAGCAAGACGTCAAACTTTGAGCGTCCCACGCTCCGTCTTGTCGGCCAAACCTGGCATGACATGCAAGACGTTTGAGCGTGTGGACGGGGCTTAACAACTCTATACTTGTTATCAACTCGATGCATTCCGTACTGCGGTGGCAAGTTGACGTTAGGTGAGCAGCGTTAGGTTCTTGGTAGAGCTTCCTAGGATGGGAATGATATATGAATGCTCACCACTGGAATGATAATTAACGAATTGCAAAATAATATTTCTTTCAAGTTAAAATCAAATACCGTCGTAATTTCATTTTACATATTGTTAAGTACAACTGAATAGGCGTAAAAATAGAGTAGCTTTAAAAGGTGGCAGGAGGGAGGATGAGATACTATACGTGTATGACAGGATGCTTATTTCGTGGTATATTTTTTTAACTGTACGTTCTATTAATCCTGTGCTAGGTTAGTAACTAGTCAATTGTTGGTAACATTTATTTTATGACTGCAATATGGAATCTCATTTAACTGTGTTAACTATTATTTTGTTAACTAAAGGGTTTAATTTATTAATGACTAAGCAATGCGTAAACGAATATTTATTTCGTGATCGTAATATGGAATCTCGTCTAGCTGTGGTGTTTGTAGGATTTAGTTGGTGTCTTGGGACGAGACAAGGTGTAGCTCCAACGTGATTGGTTGAGCTGCTCCTAACCTCGTTATAACGCGCGCTAGGTAGTCGTGAACGATGGAGAGTTTGGTCTCTTTGGAATTAGTTTAAGATTATTAGATTTTTAACTGTGATTAGTTTGCCAAATGATTAAAAATATGTTGACTTTATTGTATTGTATTATATTATCTATTTTTTGCACTTAGAAAGTGTTTACTGTCTGTTTTGTACATTGTAAACGGGATGTTGAGGTAAGCTCATTTTGGCTGAGTTACCCCCTCGTTGTGTGTGCTCAGAAGTTGTGTGTGCTCAGTGTTGCTGGATTGGGGTGACAAGGTTTCGACTCGAAAGAGGCAGAGCCAAATTTGGGCTTGCAAGAATAAACTCCACCGCAGTTCTGGGCATAACTCTTAATTAGTTCCTCTAACGGACTAATAACGGCGTAGGTGGACTTCTTGGATAGTTCCTGGTTTTGGCTGTGTTAGGTGTTAACAGCCGTTCAGTG
The DNA here is from genome assembly GCF_000764305.2 of Hyalella azteca. Lineage (NCBI taxonomy): Eukaryota > Metazoa > Arthropoda > Malacostraca > Amphipoda > Hyalellidae > Hyalella > Hyalella azteca. The sequence continues at coordinate 46,280 of NW_025933246.1, forward strand.
CGCACCCTCGTGGTAGAGGCTAATAACCTCTGCGCTCGAGTAAATTGTCAGCGGCTTATTGGAGGCTCGTACCCTTCAATGGTCGTGCATTTGAGGCGTAACTGCCACCCCGGTTCTGTGTTCAAAGATCACCAATATATTACGAAAAGTTCCTCGTGTTTATTCCTCCTCTCTCCAACGCAAGGGAATTTAGAGCCGGACCAAAGAGCGACTCTTTAGCCTTTGTGTTAAAACCAATACGCAAGTCACCGTCAAGTCGACACGCTACCCGTGACTATTTCGACTTCGCAGCGCTGTTTCCGGTTACACGTGTAAGCATAAGTTGGTTAATGCAAGATAGATAAACCCAGATTTCATTGATACAAAAGAATGCAATAAATACATCACAAAATTGTGATTTCCCATTATGAGTATTTTCCTAATTTTGTCGTGCTTCGGCTTCTCCAAAAAATGTTATTATAGGGATTGTCAATTGCTAACATGAATTCTTTTCATTTTGATGATATACATGTGTTGAATATTCAGCTCTTTTCCCGCTAAATCTTGAGCTACAAATTTTGAATGTTTAGTGTATTTTCGTTGAAAATGGCAGGTTTTAGCTTGAAAGCCATTGAAAGAGTTTTAGCCAAAACTGAATTACGAACAGCCCTGCATTAATTTCGCATTGAGTTTGTTTGCATTATATTTTTACTGAGGCTTTATTTTGAGAGCGCCTCAGAAGAATTAAATGAATTTCTTTTAGTGTGAGTATACTTATGCATTGGAATAAAAAATTTATATCACATTCTATTTCGCCTTCATCATTAAGTTTTATGACAGCTGTTTATGACCATGCCGTCGAGCAGCAGCTTACGTTTGACAGGCGGTAACCTTTAAGCTCATGTTTAGAAGAATTTTGTTTCGAATTATGAGTTAATGATAATAATGACAGAATCACTTACACATCTGTGAGGTTGGCATGATATGTACGAATAGTACTGTGCAACAGTTACACTGGATGGTAGTTAAAATACTCTGCCATGCAGGATGAATGACATCCAGTCCACGTCCTCCTTTCAGAGATCAGGGAAGTGCCAGCGGGTGACCACACAACCACAGGCCTTCAAGGTATTGCTGATTTATCTCGGAACGCTTCTGACGCAGCACACATTTTCTGTTGGATCAAATTGCATCAAAATTGATATTTTACGCAATTATTCTTTGATCGTATTTGTATGAACGTCCCTTGCTAGGAAGCCTGCAATATTCCCTTAATTGAGTCCAGTTTACGTTTACATTTCTCTATATGGGAAGGAAAGATATCGATCAGGTAATAAGAAAGGTCTTGCGCACTTTCTCTCATTCGAATGTTTTACTTTCAATCTCGTTTGCTTATTTAAACACCGGATGCTGGCAAACAAATTGTTAATATAGCTAATGAACTGGTTACATAAATCATGCGGATTCAAAAATACAGCCTTTCCTTACACTTAAACATTATAAAAAAACCATGTACATCATATTTCTCACCAATTCGACGTGTCAATCTGCAACAACGAATTAAATCGGCACAAAAGTCGAAACGAACGTTGTAGCCGCAAACTGTACGATATTGGGCTCGTCTGTGGACCGGACTTGGATGGGGGAGCCATACACGGCTGTCAGCTTACTCCTGGCATCACATGGCAGATTGAAATGAATCTTATACAAGAAACATTGTCATGCTATGTGATTATCTTATAATAACTTGAAATCATGCTTTGAGGATTTTTAATACAAAATTTAAACGTGTTCTAGATTGATGTATTTTATTCATTTCGGGACTCTCTATAATATATAATTTTTCAAGTTTATGACCATCTTTCATGATGACAGCCTATAATATATTGTAGGGCATTTTATTTGTGATTTAAATACAGCAAATTAAGATGGACGATTTTACTATTGCTATTGAAATCTTCAATATGAGGAAAATTAGTTGATATTATAAATTAATTGATAAGTTTTATGGAGTTAATTCTACATAACTTTAGCAAACACATGAAATGAAGATATACTACATTTTTTACTAGATAATATGTTTGCGATAATCTATTTATTTCTGGCGCCAAAGCGATAATTTACGAGGCAACGCGCCTCACCCAAACTCTTCGATGATGGCTCCCATGCCTTGACCCGATTGTCCTGCCAGGAGTCCAGGGGCAGCAGGCTGATGTCGCCGGTGCGGTGGGTGGTGACAGCAGATCCCCCAGCTCCGGGATGGGGCGGGTAAGGGCGCAAACAAATTTGAAACCATCAATTTTATTAAACGCATTCCAAATCTTCGCCTCCCTGATATGTAAGATTTTTACCTCATTTTTTTATTTTTCCTTCTATTTCCAATGTACTTTTGTGTGTCATTTAAGATTATTTGATCCTCTTCGCCTAATTTTTATTGTGCATTACTTATATCAATAACTATATAAGACTGTATTCATTTCAAAGTATCCATTTGTCACGTCCAGTACGCGCATGACGTGTAATTTTTCATTCGTACTCTAATAGCGCGGATGTAGCAGTATTCAAAATGTAAGGCCGCCCCGCCCGCACAGTGCGTTGATACCTGCTGCTTGGAGTAGCGCTACAGCTGCGGCACTCCATAGGCCGATAATTTGAAGTGTTTTACATTCCCTGTCAAATCATTGGGAATTTATCCATTAATCACCAGGGTAACGCAAATTTGTTTATCTCTTGAGACTAGTATTAAGTAACGAAATTCCCTGTTAAGTTTTTCTCTCAGAACTAGGGTAAAGCAACCAAACTCCACCTTTAGTTTTCCAACTCGGACTAGGGGCTGCCATTCACGTTAGGTTGGTAACTTGCAGTCATAACGATTCATTGTGACACATCTAGCAACATTATTATTTAAATGTCTTGTCAATGCCGAGGCATTGTAAACGCTACTTTGGCTGGGAATAGAATTGAGCTGATGGAATTTACCTAATAAATCCGTAAACCTGCCCACAGAGCAGAGCAAAATACAAAGACGAAGATATTGATTGGCTCGATAAAAATATTGAAAAACGACTATTCAAGAACATGAAGCAATTTGTAACGTATTGTAATATAGTGAACAATGGGTATAAAAATAAACAGAAGAACTTGGTGACTAAACGTAAATTACGTTGGTTTTCGAGGGGTGTTTAAACGAAGTAAAACTGCGAGAGACTACAGGCACGGTGATAGTTCATCTGTCTGAGGCGGCTGCAAGGTCAATGAATTCCTACAATACGATAGGCCATAGACGCCGCTAATCCGCCGAGTCAATGGTAATCTGCACACTCCCCACTCCGATACAACATCCGAACGAAAAGGGCATGCAATGAATCTACTTCATACTAGTTTACCGAAACAATACACGTTCACTAATTGGACGCTCCACCTCTCCGTAGCTTCGTGGCAGAGAGAAAATTGCGAATATGACGCGCCCGTTGCTTGAAATCTTCACTCGTTCGACTTAAGCGACGGGCCATTGATTGCGCTTCTGGGTGCGGTCGCGAAAAAGCGCGATGTTTCTGGTTTAAGAGATGGTTTTGGTCGCGTCCATTACCGCCTGGAGGTCAATGTTTGCAGGTGCTCAATTCGCCATCTACCGTAAAATTGGGAAGCAAGATCTTAAACTCTGCGCCAGCGGTGAGGTCCGTAACTCCGAAGGTCCGCCTCCGTGAATTCGTGTCTTGGTTGTTCAGGGCACGGATAGTCGCGGTTGATGCAAGTTTAGCAGGAGTCAAGGGAAAAGAAACGTTTGGATCCGTAGATAGCTGCGTCAGCGGAGTGTTGTTTATGATGTCCGTTACTTCGGTGAAAAATGTGTGAAGCTCGTCTCTAGTGAGATGTCTAGGTCCCAATTGCAACGTGCAAGCGTGATTGATCCTATTGACGGAACCGATCGTGCGCTCGAACACGCCGCTGAAATGAGAGGCTTTAGGCGGGTTGAAAATCCATTGCACGTCCAGTTCCTTGAGTTCCTCGTCTAAATCTGTTCTGGATTTTTCATTGTCCTGATTGATGGCGTCTATAATATTGGTGCCTCGATCCGAATGCAGTAACTTGCATGGTCCGCGCAAACGCGTGAAACGGCGAAAGGCATTCTTAACAGCGGTAATGTCGACGGACGGTAAAGGCTCTAAGTGTACAGCGCGAAACACCAGGCAAGTGAAGAGGAGGCCCCAACATTTTATAGCGGCGGCGCTTCGTCGGGTGTTAGTGCCGTCGACGATGGCATACGGACCAAACGCGTCTATGCCGCAGTTGAAGAAAGGAGCGATTTAGAGACTATCTGGGCGCAGACCCATCTCATAATCTGAGATGGGTAAGGTCCTGTCAATTTCCTACAAATTACGCAATTTTTAACGAAACTTTTGACGAGAGCTGAACCTTTTTTGTACGAAAAAAACCGCGGCTCTCGCTGCTCCCATCGTCAACACACGTCCCCGATGCTTGACTCTTTCGTTGGTACTTCAGAATGACGACGGTAAACGGACGTTTCTGCAGGAGTACGAGTGGATACTTTTTATCAAACTAAGTTTCTGAGAGGTGAAAACGTCCTCCTACACGAAGCAAGTTTTCGAGTCCTCGACAGGAGGAAGTTCCGCTATAGGATGCTTTTCGGGTAAACAGTTTCTCTTTCGGAGGTGGTCGAACACCTCGGTAAACTCCGAAAACGGAATCTCAGTCTGAAGTTCCGTATCATTCCAAAAGAAATCTGGTCCGTCAAACCAGTACGTGGCCTTGAGCGATTCCAGGCTGTGTGCTGGACGCGATGTCTGCCGGATTCAGTTTAGTCTCCACGTATTTCCAATTTTGTGTTGGGAACTGTTTAGTAGGAGATTGATCCTTAGTGACGTATCCACAAAAGTTGAGGTTTGTGTTGTTGAAGTATCCCAGTACGACCGTCGAGTCGCTGTAGAGAATCACTTAGTCTTCCGTCATGCCATAAGCCTTCATTGGCGGCGAGTGATGCTTCGAGAGCTGCGCACAGTTCTAGTCTAGGTACAGTGTTTGTCATGCGAGGAGTTATCCTCGACTTGGCGTTGACGAGAGCGACGTGTCTTTGTCCAATATCGTTGGTCGAACGATGATGCATGACGTGTCCAGTGGCCTGTAGAGACGGCATCGGCGAATACGTGCAGCTGCACGTTTGCGATCATGCCGAATCCGGCAGGTCACACGCAACGAGCGATCGTCAGGCCATCAGCTGAAGAGGGCGAATTTTCCAATTGCACACGTTTCCCATTGTTCTCTATGATTGGAAGGCAGTTCATCGTCCCAACCGTGGCTGTCGAGCGACGTATCCTGCAGCAACTTTCTTTGGAGAAGTTTCCCCGTGAGGATAAACGGCGATATAAAGTTCTATGAATTGAAGATAATGTTAATAGTCAACAGAACTCCGCGTTTTGTGAATGGGCACTGAGGCACCCTAGTCTCGACTATGAACGCGTCTTTGTGCACCTCCGATTTCAGCCCGAGTTTGATGGGTGATAGGTTCAGAGCGGACATGCTCGCTCGCGTCACCATGTTCGGATTTTGGAAACGCATCGAGGATGATTTGAGAGTTTGAACACAATTTGTGGAGCCTGATGAGGGAGCGCTGTAATGCTGCTCGGGCTTCAGTGAGAATCTGAATAGCTTGCTCCGGGGAGTCATAGAAGTTATGGTAATCGCACCTTTATGGATCTGGTAGTGGGCTGAGCCCGGTTTTTAGTGGGCTGAGCCCAGTCTAAAAAAACGACCTTTAGTGGGCTTTTTCAGCCCACTTTAACGACAATAAGGGTCATAAATACCAGAAACCAGTACCATAAGGGCTACCATAAGGGTCATACTGGACCATACCAGAATACCAGAAGTGGGCTAAAACCTAGAAAAACCCAGAAAACCTAGAAAAGTCGAGCCCACTCGGAAAAAAACCTAGACAACCCAAAAAAAAAACCTAGAAAAAACCTAGATTCATAGTGAAAAAAACCTAGACTAAGTAACTTCAACAAACAATCATCAAGGTTAGGTCCAGTTAGGTCAAGTTTCTATTATTTTTCTATACAAAAAAAAAACTTTTCCTAACCAACCTAACCTCAATCGACTCTGAAAAACGCAAAAAAACAAAAAAAAACCATAAGGGGGCATATCTTGGGGAGAAAAAAACCCAAAAGTGGGCTGGAACAGTCCGTCTGTTGATTGTAGGGCGTTGTCGACATGAAGGTTTTCTTCGACGAATTTCTTCACTTCGTCGGACGTCTGGACGTCTTCGTTGTTGACGGCGTAGCGTAGCCCTGTGATCGCGAGTGCTAGGCTCGAAGTGTTACCAAAGAGTTGGACGTGACCGCGATACTCGAGATCTTTAGTGGGATCGTTGTGCCTGAACAAGAAAAATCTCGTTTTATCTCAGTCCTTTTCTCTTCAATATCAAAACAATGGAACATGTTAGCGATGTTCGCGTAGAAAGCAAACTTCCGTAGTCTGAACTTTATCAGCACGTCGGACAACTTGTTATAGAAATCTGGCCCTGTTTGCGACTAGTCGTTGAATACTGGTGCCCTGCTACTTGGCACTCGCGTCGAACACGGGACGGAACTTTACCCTTTTTTGGGCGAGTGACTGGGAATACTGGGATGTACCAGGGATGTCCCGTTTTTAGGGACATACCTGGGATGTCCCGTTTTTAGGGGGAGTTCGTGTCTGGGGACGACTTCGACGTGTTTTTCACGATTGAGCGATTGCATCGCCAAGAGACACATTCCTAGCTTCTGGCAATTTTTCTCCACTCTGTTCCGAACGTTACGCAATCTCGCCCTAGCAAGAGCAAGGTCGATGCTGCATGATCAATTTTGTTAAAAAACTTGGCGTAGTGTGCTATATGGTGGTGTTTCATCACAATTGATGGTGATGCGACCTCGTCTTTATTTTCTGGTAAATACTCATTAGTGAGCACAGGTGGTAAGGAAAACCTTTTTTTAGCCCCGACGCCGTTGCTGCGCAGTCCATTCATCAGTATTCCGTTCGCAGCAACTTTTATTGCCTGCAAGTGTGGCGAGTGTTTAGTCTTCAGTCGGAGACATAGCATCGCATAGATTTTGAAGACCTGCCAGGCAAAGTAATCTCTGCCAGCAAAGTCTTACTGCAACTCAGAATTAGCCCTGCGTCTCCACACACCTGAGTACACAGCGGCGGTGTCGCGTCTTTCTTCCGCTGGTGGAAACATGCGCGCTAGGCGAATACTTTGGCCGCCGTCCCTACGGAGGATGGTCAGGTGAGGCATATCGCATTTGTCACACTTCGGGGTTTCTTGACAACTGCTCCGCATGTGTTGGCAGAGGCAGCGGAAACACAGCCCGTTCACCCTCATGGTTTTGATCTTCTCCGCGTTTGTTTTCTTGAGAAAAAATTCTATAGTTTCAAGTCGTGTTTACCCGTAGGATATAGCTCGCAGCGACCCAGCATCTCGGCGGTTTTGGGCCAGGCAAGAGTTGTCACTCACTCCTGTAAGTTCATAAGGTCGCGGGGCTTCGTAGCAGCATCGGGTGCCGGAAATTTTGTGGTTCAGATCGCTGTATTATTTGACTTTGTAGTCAGTCGAGGAACCTAATGAAATATTCAAACTTGGGATATCCACCGCAGTTTGTCGTGTGATTTTGACATACAGTACGCCAAGCATTTTGGATATTTCCTAGGAGTTTTAGCCCAAATTTGTGAAATTCCTATTGAGCTGTTGAGCGGACTTAATTCTTGGAGATAGGGCAGGTTAGACTTGATAAGCTTGCATATTTCAAGCAGATCTAGTTTTTCTATCTGATGCGCACTATAACAACTGGGAAAGAATCTATTTTCGCAGGAATAGATCTTGCGATTTCTGCGCAGTCACCAAATTTGTCAAATCGCGTTCGACGTTTTCCATGGCCCTGTGTCGGATTTGCACTTCCGTTTATCATGTATACCCTCACCATTTTTTGGACTATACCGGTAGTATGTGCTTCCAGGAGTTGGGATTCCAGCGCCTTGGTTGAAAGATTTCTGCTATCCCTTATTTCCATACTGGCAGGGCAATAAACATATTGGCAATTCAATGTTCAGGCTGGATCGCAGTGTGCCGGTGAAATATTGGCGTGACCCCGCGCAGCATCGGCTTAATGCTGGCGTGTTTAATGAAGCAATTAACCATCGTCCACTGTCAATGCCGAGGCATTGTAAACACCACTTTGACTGGAAATAAAAAGCGTGCAGCGTTTGTAGCTGGTGAAATCTACTTAATAATAAATTCGTGGACCCGCCCAGAGAGCAGAACAAAGTACAATGACGGAAACGATAAACTGGCTCGATTTGACAAATGAATGAATTATGACAAATGACCATTCAAGAACGTGAAGCTAATTGGAACGTGCAGACGAAGCTATTCACGCTTTTAAGTTTACTCTTCATCGTAGACCGTATTTTTGACCACGAGTCCACGACGCCTTCATCTTCCTGAAGCAGGTCATCCAGCAACTCTGTTTTGTGTGTGGCGTGCGTGCCTCTGATGCACGTGAAACACAAAAGAGTTTCATGCAGACCACGCAAGTAATCCTGTACATTGCCTTCAATGATTGCGCGGCGTTGCCGACTGTAAACGCACGAAACTTAGTCGAACCTGTACTTCAGAGGGAATCAATGCGCATTAACTATCATTTGATTAGTGCACTGGCAAATTTGTTCTCTGCATTTGGGGGACTTTTTCGTTTCAGACACGGTTAATACGTTCGAATGCCGGAGAAGCATAAGGTGTGGCCGCACGAAAGGTAAAGCGGCTTGTGGTTGCCGGAATCAAATGCCTCAACACAAATTTCGCACTCCAATAAAGCAGTAACCATTTTGAGTAGAGTAGTTTTCAACAATTTTCCTAATATTATGCATAATATTTAGCTCACACACTTCACTTAAAGCTCGTTTTTGTCAAGTTCGTGACCCTCCATCTGCATGGTAGTAAATTGATTCAACATTACAACATTTAATAACTGAAGCTCTTGGAAGTAATTTGAAGTAATTCTTGCTTGGAAGTAATTTGAATGACCATGATTGCATAATTTAATGCTGCATTGGCCAATTTTTTTACCAAAAAGAAATAAAATACGAAGATGCCTTACTGGAATAATAGACCACAGTGACTCATACAAATTTTGGGATGCAGACATACAATTTTCACGCAGCCGCAATCAAGTTATGTTCTGACATGTGTTAACAATAAGACTGATTTGAGTCCTTTTCCCATTGCAACTNATGGTGAACAGTCAAGTGATCAATAATTATATAATCCGTTAGAGGAATTAAAATTTTAGCGGTGCATTGGCTAATGATAAATTTTCACATGAAAACCTTCGCTTCCAGGCAAATTACGAGTGAGTAACGTTGATTACGAGCTCGTAACGCTGGAACAAAGTGTAATCGACTTCAATTTTAGTAGCCTTTTTGGTTCTTCCTGGAACATTATGTTGTTGTTGCCCCCAGTCATTCGCGTCAGACAGGCTGGGCCAAACGAGGCCGGAGCCAACAAGCCACTTGAACGGGCCCTCGCCATAGATCTATGATGTTGAGGGTTGTTGGATTGCAGTTGAAAAGGTGAGGCACGTCGTCATGCGGGAGTTGGCAGTGTGGATAAATGTTGCTGATGTTGTCGATACGGTTTTTGAAGCTGTTGAGTAGAATGGAGTGGCCGGACTGACCAATGTTAGGCATGAGTTCGTCTCGTTTTGGGTGGTAAAGAGGCATCCATCGTATGGGTCGATTTTTGGCGTGGGTGCATGGCGGCCAGCCGTTGAGACTTGTCGGGGCGTGGTACGTCTCAACGGCGGTTCGGGCGGCGTTTGTATGTTTTGATGTTGCAGGCAGTTTTGATGCATTTGCCCTCAATGGCGGCTGGCAAGACTGGTTGAATGAAGTGGTAGCGGGAGTGCAGAGTTGCTTTCCTAGTACGAGGTGGTTGGTTGAGGGTTGTGATGCTGTGGCAAAGGTTGTTGGTGTCATGGCTTTTTGCGAGGAATTGTCCGGCCAGTAGATCAGGAGCTGATTTACTGTGGGCATTTGGCATAGCGAGTGAAGTTATGATTCGGAAGTGATGTTGTGGCATCCGGTGATTGTGCGTAGGGAGGCTGAGCACAATCATCCAGTGATTGTGCGTTTGGACTATTTGGAGGCAGTTGAGGTTCGACTTGGATGTGACTGGTGTCCAGGCTGGGTACTGGGAACCATATTTCGGGAACCATTTATATTATATATGGGGAATCCCCTCTTTTCTCATTAAATATTGATTTAATGATTTAAAAACCAAATTTCAAATGCTATGGACTAGTCCATCCTAGTCGTAATTGTCTATCTTCGTCAGTAAAGTTCCACTCGACTTCCTTCTTTACAACCACACCGACACCGTCCCTAAAATTTTGAAGTTTGTGGTGATTATTTGCGGTAACGCTATCTGAAAGTCGCTTCTTCGGTAAGAAATATTTATTACCGGAATATCACACAATTATTTTAGCTGATTTTCGCACATCCAACACAATATTACGCACACATATTCATTAACCTAAGTCCTAACGAACCGTCAGTTAAATTGTGCGGCTTTCTCGTTTCCCTCACCAGGATTTGACTGACGGGTGACGTTTTGAGGCTATTTGAGCACGTGGCGGCTGCAGAGTTGCCAGATAGTGGAAAGCAGAAACCGTCCAAAATTCCATTTCCAATAACTTATGCGTAAATTTAAATTTTACGGTGTAATGATTCAATTTATCGTTCTTTATATGTTGAAAATTACAATGTGTGTGGGGTCATAATAGATTTCGGCCGTGCAACGCAATTGAAAAGGGCCGCGAAAAAGTCTCACCTGGCAACCCTAGCTCGTAAGGCTGGACGCAGCTGAGAAATATGATACAGAAAAATTTTTGGTCGTTTATTAAAGAAATAATTTTTATAATCGAATGAACAAAACTCATTTCGGAACTATTATTGTGCTGTTGAGGTAACAAGATATTATGTATGTTTTCCCCTTAACTTAATTTATTATATACGCTTTTAATACTGAAATTTTCTGGAAAAAGATGCCTTTTAATAGGTATTCGAGAAGTTTTCTAATTTTACAGAAATTTCCGACTATTTTTCAACACAGTTGCAGGGCAGCCATCCCAAGCAGGATACGCTGGTACACACAACCTTCGATGGAATTCGTAAGGAACCCGTATTGTTAAATTCGATCACACGAGTTATTTGGGAAAATGTTTGTAAGCTTCACAATTATAAAGTTAAAAAAATTAATTTAGAAATATTCATTCTATGCAAATCTCACTGGTCACGGTTTCCCTTCGAATCTCGAAATAAATGACGATAGGTTAGGTTAGCACCATTTCCACAGCTTTACGTTCGCGGTTTTATAGGTGCTTGTACACGGGGACAGTACACTGAGTACATGCCGCAAGTAGATCTGGCAAATGTCTGCCGCTTGGTACTTATCCGGCAAGTAAGCCTGTACACGAAGAGAGTATAAGGTGCCGCTATCTTCTTGTAATCTTGTTCGCGCCCGCCAGTGCGTCGATAGAAGCCGTCGAGTGAAGTCTGTGAAGATGGATAGTGGGATCACCTTCAACAACTCGAGTCTGTACGTCGTTTTTATACTCTTTATTCGGGAGCGCAGCCCTGCACCCCAAATTTAGCTCATAAACAAGCCCTAGCGCCAACGCCTACCCTATAATGCAATAACTAAACTCAGCTCACACGCAAGAATCTGTAGGTAACTGAGTCATCTCCCCACACCAACTTTCAGCAACACCTACCTCACGTCACAGCCTGCTGAATCAAATAGCCAATTGTCAACAGGTCCTATACTCAGAGATGGGCAGCGCTACTTGGAAATGTAGCGGCGCTACCGCTACCGCTACATGCTCTAAATGTAGCGGGCGCTACCGCTACCGCTACACCCACTAGATTGTAACGGGCGCTACCGCTACCGCTACAATCACTTGACTTTTAGGATGACTTCATTTGACTTTTAGGATGATTTCACTTGACTTTTAGGAGGACTTCATTTGACTTTTAGGATGATATCACTTGACTTTTAGGAGGACTTCATCTGACTTTTAGGATGATTTCACTTGACTTTTAGGAGGACTTCATTTGACTTTTAGGAGGACATCACTTGACTTTTAGGAGGACTTCACTTGACTTTTACGAGGACTTCATTTGACTTTCAGGATGATTTCACTTGACTTTCAGGATGATTTCATTTGACTTTTAGGATGATTTCACTTGACTTTTAGGAGGACTTCATTTGACTTTTAGGAGGACATCACTTGACTTTTAGGAGGACTTCATTTGACTTTTAGGAGGACTTCACTTGACTTTTAGAGGACTTCACTTGACTTTTACGAGGACTTCATTTGACTTTTAGGAGGACATCACTTGACTTTTAGGAGGACTTCACTTGACTTTTAGGAGGACTTCATTTGACTTTTAGGATGATATCACTTGACTTTTAGGAGGACTTCATTTGACTTTTAGGATGATTTCACTTGACTTTTAGGAGGACTTCATTTGACTTTTAGGATGATTTCATTTGACTTTTAGGAGGACTTCATTTGACTTTTCGGAGGACTTCACTTGACTTTTAGGAGGACTTCATTTGACTTTTAGGAGGACTTCATTTGACTTTTAGGATGATTTCACTTGGTTTCCTCGCGATTCTTCTAAAATCCTATTACATCCGCGGAGCTGATCTCTCTGACTCACCAGTTGAGCGACCTGAAACAATTAAGAAGAATTTTCATCGGAAATGACTTGACTACCACTAAAATTGATCTCTATGATATTTTCGCTAGTTGGAGCTGATGTGGCTACTTCAAGATTAATTTTCCGGCTCGAGAAGCAAGACAATGTAATGCTTAATATCATCACTTAGATCGTCTCATCTGATCAAATTAGTTAAAATATTAAACAATATTCTAGACGCGTCACTGGTTATTACTGCCAATTCTCGTCAGAAAAATACACTAATTTTTAGATATTCAGGAATCGTATTTTATACTCTTGCTTTACATACTCACCATCAGCCAGTTGGCTTTCCTAATAATTCAGATTTCTCTTGACTACATTCTCAACCGCACGAAATATTCTTACAATTTATCTTCTGTTTTTAATGATAATTTTTGTGCCTTACATAACATGACACTGCGATTTATATTTAAACTCAGGGTATAATAATATTGTAGAGAAAGTGCTGACTAACCCAATTAAGTCTCTCATATGTGTGCTACCAAACTCCTGCTGAACTCAATATGTACATATATACGCGAAGGCGGCAAATGTGTTCAACATATAAGGCCTTGAGCTGCGAGTTAAATTGTTGCACTCCAGGTACCTGACGTAACGTCAACACTTTATCATTGTTACAAAATTCCAGTTTAATCCCAGAATTAAATGTGCTGCAAAAGTATGATAGGAAGCATGTTATTCAAGTTCAGAATGTTACTTAACTCTATCTGCCTGCCTTGAAAACTCACGTCTGCCTCTTCACAGAAATCAGTCCAAAAATTACCGAGGAAAACACTTGCATTTGTTCAGAATATTGAAGGTATAACTTATACTCGATGTTACTACTTACGGTGAGACGGAAGCCCGCGCAGGCCAGCGACAGCGCGAGTACCACCATCGTCATCGTCAAGTTGTCGCTCGTTGCGGTCACTGGAAAAGATATGAGAAGCGTCCGTAGATTAGAGGTTTCGGAATTAGGTTCAGCTTAATTAAAGAGGAGCGGCAGTTTTGGCAAAGAGTTGGCCAAGTAGGCGGGCTGCATGTAAAGTCCATCCGAAGTGTGGACATGCATATTTTGCTGCAGAATGGCAGTCGCAACGAAGGAGTGGCGTTGAAATAATACGTTTAGTGAGCAGAGACTGTAGCTGCTTGATCAGCACCAGGCGCCCGAGGTAGTAAAAAGAAAAGGTAGCCTAAAGCCAATTCGTTTGCAAAATTGAAGGTTAGGAGAGTAAAAGAGATTTTTCAGCTAGGAGTCTGAATTTATTAGCGCACATAGCTAATGCGTCAATTATGACAGGCAACATCAAGTTAAACTTATAATAGNTTATTCTGTTAATTAATTCATGCATGGTCACCGACTCTATTAAATTATTTATTCTGTCAATTAATTCATCATGTGGGTGTCAATGTCACCCACATCACGCTAGCGTGCAAATTCCGATCGACTGGACAGATAGAAGTGTGTTAAATATCGATTGTAAGATTTGTAGAAGACAAACAAACAAGAAGTGAAGTTAAATAAAAGTGTGGTAAAAATACGGTCTAATTTGATCAGCCAAAAATTATCCACGCTCGATTTCTCTGTAGATAGACTTTTTAACCGAGTCTGTCTGTGACGACCTGCAACCGATCAAGGCTCTAAATTTGAATATATAGCAGGCAGTGATCATCTCCCATAAGACCATAATTATTCTTCAGAGGCAAATTTGTAACTCTTCTTAGCCTTAACACACCCACCGCTCACTCCTGCTCGCTAATCACACTTATGCGAATTCAGGAAAAGGTTCAATTTAATATTAGTGCGATATACCACTGAAGATTTACGGAAATAATTTGTTCAGTATCGTGCCATTTCTCATGACGTAACACTATTGTATAGACAGGCGAGTCTACAGCTGCTCTGGCCCTACTCTGACTGTCGCAAATTACGATTGGTCAGGCGAATTGGAAAGCAAATTCAGGCGAACGTGACAGCGTTGCAGGGAACGGGAATAAATGCATCTTAAATTAAAAATATATTTAGTATTTTGGTACTGATGATATGCGTTGAAGATGAAGACTTCGATATAATATAAATTCACAAGGAATTTATTAACAAAGAAATCGCCAATAAAATTCACCATATCGATATTGAATCGATATTTCAATATCGATATGGTGCATTTTCTTGGCGTTTTCTTTGCTTTTAAATTCGTTGTGAACTTGCGATATAAGCAGACTGATAATATAAGTAAATATAAATTCAAGTACATAAATAATACACGGATTTTAGTAATTGAAGAGCTAAAAAAACTAATATTTATAGTGAGATGATGTCAAAAATGACTTACCTTTTAACTTAAATCAGCACTATAAATTCGATCAGTAAGGTTCTAACTGGTAGATTTCAAATGTATAAACCAACAAAAAGAAGAATATGTTAAAAGATGTTTGCACCTCTAGGTCCAAACAGCAAATGCTCCGTAGTGAAAGTGACTATCGCCCACTTCACGACAGGTAACCCCAGACAACCCAACGCAACGATCCGACAAACGAGGACTTTTTTGGTCCGATTACTGACCTGAGAAGCGTTAAGACACGTGTCATATTTCCTCTGAACTGACGATATTTGAATATTAAGAATAGCTTTCGTGCTTAAAATATCCTTGTTTTCTCTTCGTTTATTCTATTGTTATACATAATAAGCTGAAAGTTGACGAACAAATTTTGACGGGATTTTATTTTCTGATAACAAAGAACAGAGACCTACGAGAGCGTATCTATAAATGTAGTTGACAGGGATCACCAGAATTTTTCGTGGCTATTGTTGTTGGGTTCTCAATAAGTTACTTCTGCGCACAAACATTTGATAACTAAACATACTCTAAATAGACATAATAATTGTGAGCATTTGAATGTGTGGTAATAACAGACTGGCCCCCGGGAACAATGGCGGCGAGGACGACTTGCCTGCCGGGGCTGAGGGCGGCAGAACACAGAGGTGGCGCTCCAGCGTGGCCTGGGGCTGTTACGTCCGAAAAACATACTTTGGATATTATGAAAACTTGAATTTCTTCACATCCGTAGACTCTATTCAGGCTTGAAGTTCCTAATTAAGATTGTAAATAATAAAAATTACGTGTCTATTGCAACGCAATTTGGAAGTTGATTTGCAGGCTCAATGTGGTGGGAAATATTCATCTCTTATTGCGTTTGGAGTAATTTTCTACTTTCACAAAATAAGGGACATATTCTTCTGACCGCTGTAAGTAAAGACCTAAGGCTTGAGACAAAGATGATATATAAGGTAACCTCTTCAAGACGTTCGTCGCGTTGATGATCGTTTGAGTGGTTTTTTAGTCTTCAAAGTGAAGACCAAAATCAAGAAAAGTGCAATGACTGAAGCAGCATTAAAATTGCTCCCAAAATGCAAATTGGTGAAGTGATATAAAAGCATCTAGGTTGGGATCGACTTACTAACTCACTGTATAATTTGACAGAAAAAGGAAAAAATAGAATTCGCGGGAATGACAGGCCGAAAATTATTGTTTCGGTGCGTTTCGAAAGTTGTAGCTACTATAAATTATTTTAGACGCTTCTACTCCAAAGTTTTGCCCATAAATACTATTTCTGCATAGCTTAACCAATTATATATCTGACATAATGAACAAGGCGAGTGCAATAATCAACATTGTCAACTCAGGAGGAAGCTGTTTGAATGAATAAGTAGGATATAGCGTCATGTAGTCTAGACTCTGACAAGTGGGCGAACTTTATAAGAATTAATACGATTTTTGGTTGTCACTGGAAAAGCACTGCAGTTGACAGCTAGTAGCATAAATGAACTGGTATGGTTATATACATATACCCTATCTCATATTTTTAGTGGCAAATAACTTATTTTTTCAGCTTCATTCCATTTTATTTGCAATTTTTCTTCAAGAAACAATATTTCATGATCGAGGAGTTTGGTTTCTGTGATAATGTATTTAAATTTACTGAATGGGCAAATAGTTCTCAGTTTTCTCGTTATGGATTTCTTCCACTACCGTCAATATCACCAACGTCGCCACAGCACCTAAGTCGCCTGCGGTCTAAAGAAGCGATCTATTTCGTAAACCAAACTGCACCACCAATTTCTGGCGCAGTTAGAACAGCTCTATAGTTATTATGAGTTGATTTTATTATATATTTATAGTATTATATGATTATAGTACTGCTCAGTGACGGCTCATGTCATTGACTATACATTCATAACCGAGTTTGCTTTCCTCTATTAGCCAGTCTCAAGATGAGTTTTCAGAAAATTTACGCAAATTTCAACTGAAAATAAATTTTCACAAATAAAAAATTTGCGTGGATTTCAAAGTGAACTTTGGCGCCATCCCACTTGTCAAAACCAAACTTAAATGATAGATACTATAAAATTTTTTTCTAACGTGTGTCCAGCATACAATGGAGTTTGGAGCAGCTCCATTCAAGACGTTTCAACTATCGTCAATTACCGAAGACCTATGAGTCCAAACCACACATGAAAAATTGGGCTCGATAATCAACAATGAAGATTTTAAAATAATTTAGTGTTTGAAAGTAACCTAGTATTAGCAAGTACCTTTTTGATAGAAATTTTCCTTCACTATCTAATTTGTGATATGTACATAGTTACTGTTTACTAAAAGAAGCTAAGAATGGTCAAGCTCCACCAATTAGAATCGCTTATTATTGAAAAATTTGCGGAGACGAAACTGCATAAATGAATAACATATATTATTACTTACTAATTATAATGAATATTTTTCTCGCTAAAAATTTTAGAATTTATATTAGTGCGAAACCTAGAGGCTAGAGTATAAGTTGGAGGCAGTGAGTGTGGAAGACATATATAGGAAAATTTAGAGCTGTAAAAACGGTTGGCTGGGCAAGACCTTAATAATGTCGCATCGAAAATGCGCATGATTTTAGTGCATGATCATAATACTCTAGAATTTGAAGATTAACATTTAATTGTAATTTCTAACGCAATGAAAAACCAATTAGCCCATGGCACAAGCACGATTGAAATTTATTCACTAAGGGACCGCCTGAACATAATTTGTTTAGGAATAAGATGATCTTTCACAATTCGCCGTTTTATTACTGACACAATGATTTTCAATCGCTTCTCCCTTTTAAAAGTGTTGCGAATCTCCACTTACCCACCGCATTTTTTATAATTCCACCGTTTCGTGTTACGTCTACTTAGCAGTATTAAGGCACCACATAAGTCGCTACGTAAGCTGTGCGGTCTTTTGATAATCCGGCCCCGCTGTGTTTCCCCGAGCCGAGCCGCGATCCTTCGCAGTAGGTGCACCGAGTCAACGGCTCCAGTTCTGTTGTAGCCATCGACAACGTGGAAGAGCCAGTATATCAACACTATTGCTTAGTCGCGGAAAAGCTAGTATATCAACATTATTGCTTAGACGTGGAAGAGCCAGTATATCAACACTATTACTTAGTCGTGGAAGAGCCAGTATATCAACACTATTGCTTAAACGTGGAAAATCTATTACATCAACACTATTGCTTAGTCGTTGAAAAGCTATAGTATATTAACACTAGTGCTTAGTCCTGGATAAGCTAGTATATCTACACTATTGATTAGTCGTAAAAAAGCTAGTATATCAACATTATTTTAGTGAACTGGCTGGTGCGAAAACTTATCGTTGCAAGAATTTAGTCTTGTTTTTTTCCGAGAATATTTACGTAATACGTGCCTAGTCTTTAATAGTGGCGCTATATATAACGGATGCTACAGTAGTTGAATCACAATTTCGGTCTATTTATAGTAAAATGTTATACTTGCAGATTGCAGAATATGTTCCATTTGCAGTAAAATGTTCTACCTGCAGAAATTGTTCTACTTGCAGAAAATGTTTCACTTGCAGAAAATGTTCTACTTGCAGAAAATATTCTACTTGCAGAAAATATTCTACTTGCAGAAAATGTTCTACTCGTAGAAAATGTTCCATATGCAGTAAATTTTCTACTTGCAGAAAATGATCTACTTGCAAAAGTGATCTACTTGCAGAAAATTTTCCAATTGCAGAAAATGCAACAAGAGTTCATGACCAAATGTAACCGGAAACACCGCCGCGAAGTTGAAATATTTATGGGTAGCGTGCCGACTTGGTGTAGACTTTCGTGCTGATCCTAAACACAAGGGCTAAAGAGTCGCTCTTTGGTCCGGCTCTAAATTCCCTTGCGTCGGAGAGAGGAGGAATGAACAC
>NW_025933247.1:0-829 GCF_000764305.2 Hyalella azteca
CTGTGAGGATTAAATTGTACACTGTACAGTGCAGCTACAGCTACACTAAATGAAGCTACAGATACACTGTTAATTATGTAAATAATATTTTTACGGTATAGACTGCGAGAAACATGGAACTTTTCGTCAGAGACAATTGCGATGAAATAAGAGAGGGGATCAGAAAATTATTGTTACCTTTTTTAGTTGATCCCTTGAAAATATTAATGATCTAAATCATTTATAAATTCCTCTTTCGTATTTATTTAATCAGCTTCTTATCGATAGCAAAACTGGCCTCAAATTACTTCAAAAGACTGCGGTAATTAAATTTCGATGTAATGGATTCAAAACTTAGTGATATTCAAGCGATGTATCAACCACTTATTTGACTTTCAAGCTAAGAAATTTCCTGAATTTACGCGCGGTGGAAGTACTATAATTTCCTGAGCATACGGAAGTATAGAATGAAATTCGTAAATTTTTAGTCCACATGCAGGCACGACTGATTTGTAAAATAAGTAATTCCAACGATTATTAGAATTCCAACGATTATTAGAATTACTTATTACTAATGGTAAATTCTATTATTAATTATTATTACTATTAGTAATTGCAAATGCTTAATTGTAAATGCTATTAGAATATAGCATTTAATTTCAATTAGTGCATATTGACCTTGTCGAAATACTGCAACCAATTACTTTTAGAATGAATCAAAAAGAAATTGAAATATGTGAGGCTGTGAGTTAATAATTTTCATCTTTCCCTCTCCCCAGAGAGTAGAATCTTTCATCTCTCGCACGTACATGAAAGGGTTGGGCTAAACAAAATAGATTTACGGCCTCTT
>NW_025933248.1:0-38432 GCF_000764305.2 Hyalella azteca
CGTACGAAAATTGTAATAAGAATATTAGCAGCGTTCGTTAAAAACACATCAAACACTCATAAACATTTGCTCATAGAAAATGATTTTTATTGGTCAAGTATAACCTAAACTAAATAGTAAATAAGCTCAATATGTGGATTGCCCATTAGGAATGATCAAAAAGATCGTCTGTCATCTCATAGATTGTCATAGATTGGCTTGCCAACGAAGCACCGCCCATCGATATAACTTGTTATGTTACCCTACAAAAAGATGCTTCATCCCGAATCAATTATTATATTTTCAATGATTGCTGACATATTTCATCACGTACGTCTCACTGGGCAAAAATTTTAGGATTATTATGTGAAAACGATGCGTTAATATGGGGTTGGAAATGGCGTATTCTCCCTGTGAAGGCCCCTTTCTCACCATGAAGCTCTGGAATACTTGACGGGTGGTATACCCTCCAGAAAATATTTTGCATTTACAAACGGATCTTTCTGAAACTTGACACCCACATGTAAAACTAAAATACAAGAAAATTTTGTTCGTATGATTTTTTCGGAAAAATTGATAGAAAACGTGAAATTCATAGAAAACGGACAAAAGGGGGTACTGTAGAAGGGTTTCTACAGTACCCCCTCCTCCTAGGGTTTCCAAGCTACAGTATTGAGACGCATATCATTCGATGCGTAAAGACCATACCAATCAAGTAACGAAGCCCTATTTTTTATTTCTGCCTTAGTTTTTTTACACGCATTTTTACGTTTTATTCGCATTTTCTTCAAATTACCCCCCCCCTCCCCACCCTCCATTTTCAATCCAAACTATTCACAAATCTAAAAAAAAGTTTTGCTACTTGATAGGTATGGTCTTTATAAATTGAATGGTATATGTCTCATCGCAGTAGCTTCAAAACTTTAGGAGGAGATAGGTTTTCCGTGACAATAACTGTGACGGTTCAGGAGAGCGCGACAAAGTCCCGCCCGCATCGCAATAGGCACTCAACGTAGCAAGGATAAGAAACTAAACGTTTCTGGAGCTAGATTCCAGTCAAGGATGGTGGAAGCGACTACATGCGCACCTCCTCATACAACGCCAGGAGGGTTACTGAACTGCACTTCACGCAAACACTATATTTATAGTGCTGGGCAGCGAATTAGCTCCTATCTAATTTGTAAAAGAACTCCCTCCCCGTCCCCCTTTCATGATCTGTCGTGGACGCATAAATCAACGTACAGAGATGGTGATGGTACCGTTGGATAGGGCAGAATGTCAGCTTTAAGATGAGACTAAACGGGTAACTGAAAGGTAACTCAATTAGACACTATATTTAAAGTGCTCAGCAGCGAATTAGCTCCTATCTAATTTGTAAAAGAACTCCCGAACCCGCCGCCCTTTCATGATCTGTCTTGAAAGCATAATTCAACGTAATAAAGAGATGGCAATGGTACCGTTGGATAGGGAAGAATGTCACCTTTAAGATGAGACTAAAAACAGGAAAAGCCAAATCCGAAAATTTTTGGGTATACTTTTGGGTATACCCCCCCCCCCTTAATATTTGCCGATGATGCAGAGCAGCAAGAACGCAAGCATGACCTGGAAAACGATATAATCCTATGGAAACGTCATGCGGAATTCTCGTAGAAATGTTATCGTTTATCTTATTCTTGTTTGCTTTACCCCATGCCCACAGAGTGCCGAGCGAACAACAATGTTATTATTTTCCTATTAAATAAGGATGCTCGGAAATGTTTTATGGGCTAACACGTCGAGCAGGATTGCTTGCTCACATTCTATTCATTGAACAGATAACGATTCCATAACAGAACAGGGCTATGTAGTATTAAACAGTACTACAGCTACTACTGCTAAAACTACTATAACTACTAGCAATTAACAGAAGCATCAAATTACTAATTAGAAGCATCAAATTGACGAGTAAATTCCCAGTCTCGGTTCAATGTTTCGTTCTATGCGAAAAATAATAACTTTTTTAGGGCTAACTTCATTAGACACGCAGTCTGGTTACACTTGAATGAGTTGATGATTTTTTCAAGCTTTCATTTGTAAGTCAGACTTAAGACAAGAGATGAATATGATTGTTAAAGATGAGAGAGTCAAATTGTTTAAATTTGAACAAATTGTTTCAACAAATTGTTGAAATTTTAAGGAGTTGTTGATGAATATTTATCAACAACTCGCGTTGCCAATACCTAATTTAACACAAATGTATACATGCCATCAAATGGACATTTTCTAATTGTGTGACTAGAGGAGTTCCAGTTCGATATATTCGCATTGCTATCAGTGGAGGGAACAGTAACCCCGCGGCGTATTAGGCCTATTTTAGGCCTATTAAAAATATCCTTAAGCTCTTCAAATTAACAATCAAAACATTCAAGCAGCCAACATTAGAATGCACCAATGTAAAGCAGATAATACCAATCAGCAGAAAATACCATATGCATAAAAAATTCCATTTGATCCATGCGTCCGAATGGATAAGGCCCCAGATGTGTCACTCAAGCAACGTTTTCACCCATCATGTGATATATATGATATTCTAGTCATGACTAAATTCCACCCTCCACTTCAACTTCTCTTACTTTAGTTTGCAAATAAGTTGCTAATGATGAATATGGTGTCTGAAGATGGTGTATTCTCCCTGGGAAGGCCCCCTTCTCACCGTGCAGCTCTGACGTATTTATTTGCCGCTCATGATGAGCAGCACAAACACAAGCATGAGCTGGAAAACTGAATAAATCCTATGGAAACATCATACGGAATTATGATACAAATTTTATCGTTTATATACTTATTCATCGTATACTTTACTGTTTGCTCCATGACCAGTGAATGCCTAACGAATGCCTAACGAACAATGTTAATTTTTTTCTTTATTAGATTACGATGCTCAAGAATTGTTTATAGACTAACATGACGAATAGGATTGATTGCTCGCTGCTATTATTCATTGAACAAAATGACAAATTATTAATAAAACAAGGCTAATTACTAATAAACATCATTACTACTATTAGTAATTAATAGAATCATCCAACTAATGGTGTCCTGCCAGAATTGGCGAGTAAATTTTTTAGTTCGGCTCAATTGTTTCTTTGTTCGCGCAAAAATAATATTTTTAGGGCTAACTTCATTAGGAACGTAGTCCGTATACACTCTAATGGTTTGGTGAATTTTTTTAAAATCTTTCATTTGTAAGACATTAATTAAGACATATAACTAGCGATATACATAATGATAGAGAAGCGACAGACAAATTGTTGAAATTTGAAGGAGTTGTTGATGAATATTGATCAACAACTCATGTTGCCGATACCTAATTTACTATTAATTAAATATATCATAACAATCATATCATATCATATCATATACCACATGATATCATATCATAGTGATGTCGGCGCTGAGGAATTGGCCTGATTCTTGTACTTTTCGGGACTTGTCCACAGATCTAAAACAGGTCCTTTGATCTCATACACAGGAGATCTAACAACAGGTCTTTTCCAAACTGACGATAGTTTGAAGTAGCTACTAGACTTCCACTCGGTACGATATGGTGCTAGGCATTTCAAGTCTGAACATATATTTCTCAATAGCTTTATCTAGTCTGTTCTTGAACGCGTTCATACTCGGAGCGTCAACGATGTAATCAGGGAGGCTGTTCCACATGTCGGTGACTCGAAGCGAGAAGAAATGTTGTCGCGTGGATGAGTTGCAACGCAGTTTTTACTTTATAGCCGTGGCCCCTGGTGTTGGTTTGTAACTAAGTCTAGTAATTCTTCTGGGACCTTGTATAAGCCATGAGTATGCTTGAATACTTCAACGCTATCACCATGATGACGTCGATATAGGAGTCGTTTACCCCCTCAACTCGCGTATCAATAATACGTACAGTCGGAAAGTAATCATAGGCCATCCCGCTACAATTTATTATTTCGCACTTATCCAGGTCATTGGTATAACGCAATTGAATTTCTCTCTGCAATTACTGAAAACATAATGAAAAGTTCCGAAAAATATATCTTTTTGGTGGGTAACATAAAAAGTCATATCGGTGAGCGAAGACCCGTTGGCAAGCAAGTCATTGAGATGGCAGACGACCTGTTAGTTCATTGCTAACCGGTAATCCCCATGATGAACTTAATTTACAATTTAATTTAGGCTTTACACGACTGATATTCTAATAATAATATTCAAATATTCTTATAGCAATATTCGTACGTCACCACCACTATCATTCCCATTCGTCGGAACGTTTTTAAGTCACATTCTGGACGGTAATAAATGTGAGCCTGAAGAGCTTTAATGAATAAAAACATTCCAGCGGACGTAGTCCTTGATTTGAAATCCAGAACGAATCCTGCTAATCAATATCTACTTGAGGAACATTCGTTAAATATCCATTAGAGTTTCTTGAAAATTACAACTACTATACCCCAAATAAAAATTTAAGGTGGCGCATCGATGATTATCAGTGGCTACAGGTGGAAATTATAGGTGGAGCACCGATGGCGCATCGATGTGGCATCGATGGCTTGTCCGGCCTATGTTCCACCTATCACCTGGCTATGGCCACCCTACTAGAAAAACTCTTCTACCCCCAATAACTGCCCATTGGCACCGCTGGCGCATCGATGAGCCACCGATGGCCACCTTTAAAATGAAGTCGATAAAAAATTGTCTTTCAGCTTCACATATTCAATTACATTTACTGACATTGCTCCAGACAACCATATTCTGAGGACTACGTATGAATATACACCCTGGCAGTACAAGTAACAATGTCAGACATGTAACAGGAACAAATTTTCAGAGTACCATACACATACCTCGTGAGAAATCGACTTGAAGAAAGTCTCGGCCTGAGTTCGAAAAGGATTCGAACTCAGATCTCCCGCACGCGAAGCAGAGCCTCTACCGTTGCGCCATCGGAGAGGACATGACAGTCGAGTAATTTTAAAAGATTTAACTGAAGTAGTGCAAATATTAATTTCATCGAATGATAGAAGTTAACGCTACCACAGTGATGTTTAGATGGATCCATTCGCCATTTTATATGAACATGTTGTTAGAAATTTCCACATTCCTTAGGATCTAAATTAGTTCTTTTTCTCCATGCCTATCGTTAGGCATGGGTGTGTAAATAGCAGAGTTGGCTGTAAGACTTGGTGGTGAAAACATCACATTAATGTTGCTCCGTTATGAGTGTATAAAGCCATTCCTTAATAATTGCTTTTTATTATTTTGAGTTGTTTTGTTCGTTTGTTTATTTGTTTTGTTCGTTTTTTTGTTTCTCTTTGTTTTTCGTTTTATTTATTTACGTTAATTATGCATGTTCGCGCTTTCTTTGATTAAGAAAGGGCGGACTCCAGTGTTAAATTTGGGCTTGACCTTTTCTTGTGGTTCGACCACCTTAGCTTTGAGCTTCGACTTTCTACTCTGATAAGTATAATATTTGTTCCTAACTTATTGGGGAAGCTTGGTGCTTTCCTAAGCTTAAATTACTTGTTTATTTTGGAGTCTGCCCTCTCTTTCTTCTACTTTCATTAATCATTATTTCCCTTTACATGGCCTCACAAGCCTCTTAAAGTTACAGCTTAACCGCTTGGTGGCTAAAGATTTTAAGGTGGGTCCGAGGCTGTTATAGTGACATATTGCGTCTTACATTTATGTTCATAGAACTTATGACTTAATTACCAACTATCTAACGGCTATTTATTCCTTCTATTCGATAGAATAACTGCATATCCGGTGAGAACCAACCTCCGATCTTTTTTATGAGGACTTTCAGCGACACTGTTTGCGATAGAAAGAGCCTTCCGTTTATCATGGTGTGTAAACCGTGTAATGCTTTGCTTATATGAATGTATATGAAACTTGCGATATTGGAATACTACTACTGGAATGCAGAATTGTAAAATTTATGAAGTATTTCTTGCTTCTACAGTTATGTTGGGCCGGGTTTATTCGTCGGCATAACGGCCATAAACTGTATTGGAACCGCTGCCAAGCGTCATTTTTCGTGACTTGGTTCAATCCTAGATTTTTGTGAATACGTCTGCTTTCTCAAGATTTGGACCAGTCATCTCTGAAATAAAAGTTCCATTTTGTTTACTGTTTTTTGTATCAAGCCTAACAGTTGCTATAATCGAGAAAACAGCCGCTGGAAGATACTTCGTTTATCCATAACGAACGATGGTTCAGCTCAGAGCAAAGGCTACAGGAAAATGCTTGATGAGTATAGAAGTTTCATAATGTGAACATCACACCAATTTTAACAGCGGCTCGATGATAAATATTTTCGTCAAGTATATTCTTGCGTGTTTTAGCGAATTATCACTCGATGATTCAGAAAAATTAGGCGTGAAATGCCTTCATCACTTCGTGTCACTATTTTTCTGCAGCCTAATGTTTAATATTTTTCGTAGGAAAGACGTAGACTCCACTTAATTAGAAATGTTGTCGTAAACTCAAAATAATTATCTCGCGGTGTAGGGTAATTTCCCAAAAATAATTAAATTTTTACTATCGAAGTCAGCTACAGAAATTCGAATTTTTACTCGTATCCCTCTACGTAAAGAAGATACTATTTTGACAAGCAAATTACCCGGAAAACACGTATTCCAAGCAGGACGTGTTAATGATTAATGAGAAAGAAGCCCAACGACGATGTGCTCCAACCCAACAGGTATGAACGTGTACACGTGTAGCTGCTCGCTGCGCTTTAGCGATGCCGGGCTGCTGTTAACTGCGTCAACGTGGCTTTAGATAAATGCGTCAACTGGAGAATAATATATATATTGTGAAACACACATAATCGAACCATATAGTTTATTCTTATTGATACAATCAATTAGTCTCAATTGATCGCAATATTTCAAGCACAGCATACTTGGAGCCTACACAAAATTCGCAATAAATTTACGCGATATACAGGGTGGGGTAGAACCGATTGAGCAGTCTTGAGGCGAAATAAAAGAGTAATGGAGTTACATAAAAAAGAAAGTTTATTTTCCTCGAGGTTAGCATAACATACCATTTAGAATACTTATGTTTTGAAAACAATATCAGGAAGATAGTGGCCGTTAGCTGCAATACACATGAAAAATTGAATTCACCATCATCTTTTGGAAAACTTTCTTTTTCGCAAAAAAATTTTCCACTGCTACTCGGAAAATTTATATCAGGAGCTATCCAATAAATGCCCAGTTATTTCACTGTAGCATGAAAAATTTATGAACGCCCTACAACTGTCCGCCAGTTTTTTCCTACCGAATTCACGCTAAATTAAACGTGAATCAAAATCTTACAAACCAAGCACGCAGAGCGAAATCATGGTTTCATCTGGATCTCGAATGAACCGCAACCCAATAACTCCTTTCTACCTTGCATAAATCACAGTGGCAAATTCCTTCGTGCACTGTGCTGTTTGGGAAAACGGTTAGTGGTGGCTTACAAGAGATTTACCTGCAATGTGCCATCGATGATTCAGATCCTATAAATCATCGATGACTGCCGCCTATACTCGCCACCCTCTCGATTTATTGGAGTTTTATTGTCGATTTTTGGCAGATCTGGCCACCCACCGTTACGCCACCTGTAATCTACCATCGCCACCTATATTATCGATGCGCCACCCTTAATTTTACTTGGGACGGAATTTTTTCTGTGTGTACAAATACTTGAGGTCTATTTTCCCATGTAAGGTGCAACAAATCAATTCAGCTTCCATTTGGAAAAGTGTCGTACTTCTGTGCCCATTTCACCCATACATCATCGCGGGAGGTTCACTCGAAATTCTCCCATGCATTTCGAAAAAATAATTGTGAATTTTGCCTCCTCTTAATATCTTTCACTATCCATTTGCTACATACGAATCGGTCTAGTCCAACCACTTACATTGCAAGTGCATTCGTGCCAGGTGATAACTTACTTAGTCCTCGAAAAAAGTTTTATGACGAATTCATCATGAGATGCTCAGTATTTTTCATTATCAATCCTGATCACTTTCGAATATGTATTGTTTATGTATTCTTGTGATGTGTTTATTATTTTTGAACGCTGGTTGAGAGATTGCAACTGATTGCATCTCGAAGCAGCGTGTAGATGGCGAAGAGGCGGTTGAAATATTGTAGTGAAGTTGGTACATATCCGTTCAGCAGGAAAAAACGTAAGAATACGAATCCTACTTCACTGCTCTAATTTCCAAAAGAATCAGAAACCGTATGATTTTTCTGATTCACATCAATGTTTCTGATTCTCATCAAATTAAATTCTCGACTAATTGACTAAACGCTCCGGTCTTTTACAACTTAAATAAGTCCTATAAGATGACCTAACAATTTTGAAATCCATAGTACTGACGAAGAATTGCCCTCAAAATTATGCAGTATTTAAGAAATTTTATGTAAAACCTAATTTTGGATTTATTTATAGTGTATTTCTACCTCAAATTTGTGTAAATGAATTCGAGATCTATTCCATCGATCACATTATGTCCCGCACATGTTTTCTGAACAATCACTATGCTATTTATTTGAATTAATTCTAAAATAATTCTGCTTATTATTTGAGAGCAGTAATCATTGTGCTTTAGGCACTTCAATTGCCTGCAAATATGTTTGGCTCTATAAAGTGAACTATCACTTCACGCTTAACATAAAGAATAATTTCTCAAAAAAGCATCTACTACTCATAGACCTTCTATAATGCAGGTTTACACTTGCATCATTCAATGAGGTCGCCACGCAGACGTTGGTAAATGCCTGGAACCTTCGAAGATTGCAATTCAATCATACGAGCTGCCGGCAGTTCACCAGATCCTATACTACGTATAATGTGATTGATTCAATTAGAATCTCTTGCGATTACTGAAAGCATAATGATAAATTCCAGAGAATGCATCTTTTTTGGTGGGTAACATAACAAGTCATATCGATGAGCAAAGCGCCCATGGCAAGCCAGTCTTTGAATTGGCAGACGACCACTTACTTGTCTGCTAATCGGCAATCCACATATTGAGCTTAATTCACTATATAATTTAGACTTTAATTGACTATTATTATAATAATAATATTCTTATAACAATAATTTTCGTACTTCACTACCACTATTATTCCCGTTCATAGCCACGTTATCAAGTCAGATACCGGACGGTGATAAATTTGAGTCTGAAGAGGTTTAATGAAGAAAAAGTATTCCCGTGGACGTAGACCTTGATGATGTGAAATCCGGCATGAATCCTAACAATCGATATCTACTTAAGAGAATCATTCGTTAAATATCCATTAGAAGTTGTCGAAAATTAAAACTACTATTAGGCATTTTTTCTATGTGTGTACACATATTTGATGTCAATTTTCCCATATCTGGAGTGCAACAAATCTATTCGGATACGATTTGAAAAAGTATCGCACTACTGTGCACATTTCACCCATACATTTCACCCACATCATTGTGAATATGGTCTCATTTGAATTTCTTTTACATTCCACTTGGCACGAACGAATCGGTCTAGTCCAACTTGTTACATTGCAGGTGCATTCACGAGAGATTAAAATATACTTAGTTATACCGCGAAAGAAGTGATGGAAGAGATTTCTTATTAAATGTTCAGTATTTTTGGTTATTCGTTCTAATCACTCAGTATTTATAGTCTCATTTGGTCACTTTTAAATTTTGATATTTTTGAACGCTGGCTAAGAGATTGCAATTGATTGCATCTCGCAGCAGCGTATTCGACGATTATTTCTATAATGCAGTGAAAATGTGTAAAATATTCTTACTGCGGGAAAAGGAGTTTCCCGCAGTAAGCCAGAAAACCGTATATATGTTTCCGGTTCTTCATTCGCATCAAATTAATTTCTCAACTAACTAACTAAACGCTCCGTTCTTTTGGAACAGAATTGAGTCCGATAAGATGACAAAATTGATGAAATCCACATTACTGACAAATT
Source organism: Hyalella azteca (assembly GCF_000764305.2). Classification (NCBI taxonomy): domain Eukaryota; kingdom Metazoa; phylum Arthropoda; class Malacostraca; order Amphipoda; family Hyalellidae; genus Hyalella; species Hyalella azteca. The sequence continues at coordinate 9,966 of NW_025933248.1, forward strand.
TTTCTCAATATGATGTAATATTTAAATAATTTTGGTGCAAATTTAATTGTTAATTTATATATAGTTAAATTCTTCCTCGAAATCGTGCAAATGAATTCGACTTCTGATCCATCGACCACATATGACACGCACATGTTTCCTGAACAATTACTATGCTATTTATTTGAATTAATTTCGTCAATAGCTTATCCTATTATTTGAGAGCAGTAATCAATGAGCTATAGGCACTTCAAATGCCTGCAAATAAGCTTGGCGCTATAAAGTGAGCCATCCCATCACAGTTAACGTAAGGAATAATTACTCATAAGTGAGTCAACAATTCGACTCATGAATTTTGATTAGCAATTGCCGTGGAATTTAATATTTCTATGAACTTGTAGAAAAAACGTTATCCATTGGAAACTTAACTGAATATATAACACGAACCTCCAGAATGATAATATATATACCATATCATATCAAGACCGGACTCGCGGCCGGTCTCACGACCAATTTCCAAATTCGATGATCAAGGAATATCTCTCAAACTAATAAACTTAACTCGATGAAGCTTAGTACCTACACGTATTCATTGGGACCTAGCGATAATGTTTAGCTCGTGAAAATTGTTTGAATTTTGCCATCGTTTGTTTTTGCCCGAGTTATATGGCAATACGGGCCTAAATTCACAGTTATCAAGTAATTTCTTCAAAACTACTGAACAGATTCGTACGAAATTTTGAATTTGCAGTCCTAACTACCGAACGGCAATGTTTAGCTCCTGAAAATTTCTTCGATTGTGCCTTCGTTCGCGAGTTTTTTTTTTTTCATTTCCCTTTCATTAGTGATTTAAACAGCAATACGTGTTTAAATTCACAGTAATCAATAAATTTTTCCAAACTGCTGAACAGATTTGAGCGAAATTTAGTACTTAAAATTAAAAAATAAATAAAAAAATTAAAAATTTGTTAAAATTTCGTTAAAATTTTTTCGTTTTGCCTTTATTTCCGAGTTATATGGCTATACGTATACGGCTCTTGGTTAAACCGGCCTGTAGAAAAGCCGGTCGTTCCTCCTATATCTGTATAACTCGCGAACGAAAGCAAAATAAAAATTGACACCAGCTAAACATCGGAGTTGAGAGGTTAGGTAATTATATACAAAGTTTCCTTGAAATCTGTTCAGTAGTTTAGAAGAAATTTCTTGATCGCCGCGAATTTAAGTGATAATTACCCGGCGATACGGGCCGAATATAAGGAAGTGTGAAATCAAGAATGACGGTGAAATGAAAAAAAAAATTCGCAAACGAAGGTAAAATCGAAAAAAAAATTTTAAGCTAAAAATTACCGTTTGGCAGTTAGGCATGTATATTCAAAATTTCGTTCAAATCTGTTCAATATTTGGAAGAAATTCTTTGATTACTGCGAATTTCGGCCTGTTTCGCAATATACGCGAAACTCGATCACGAATGAAGGTGAAATGAAAAAAAAAGTTACGAGCTAACATCACCGTTAGGTTCTGATGAATACGTGTTCCAAGTTTCATAGAGCTGCGTTCATTAGTTTGGGAGATATTATTTGATAATTGAATTCGGAGATTGGTCGTGAGACCGGCTACAAGTCCGGCCGTAAATTCGCCCGAGACGTCCTATAGGTTTCTAGTGCTGAAACAGTTAAAACAGCTGAAAAACACAATGGTTCACTAAATGGGGTTCTATTTGTAAAATACACATTTGTGTTTAGCCTTTCTCTTTTAAAATTGCAGCGTACTAAATTTCAAGAAAGAGGCGTATGTCTGTGGGGGGCGATAGAAATTCACTAGGGAGCCAAACGGGGCGCCAGCCTGAAAAAGTTTGGGAACCACTGATCTAGTCTGTTCTTGAACGCGTTTATACTCGGAGCGCCAACGATGTAATCAGGGAGGCTGTTCCACATGTCGGTGACTCGAAGCGAGAAGAAATGTTGTCGCGTGGATGAGTTGCAACGCAGTGTTTATATTTTATAGCCGTGGCCCCTGGTGTTGGTTCTTGTTTCTAATTCTAGTACTTCTTCTGGGGCCTTGTTTACCTATGAGTAAACTTGTATGCTTCAATGAGGTACCACGCGGACGTCGATAAAAAAAAGCCTCGAATCATAGATCCCTGCAATTCAATCGTATATATGAACAGCCGGTCATTCACTAGTTTTATTGCATATTGTAGCAATCCGCTTATTGAGCTTATTTTGTTATTTGATTTAGGCTTCATTTGACTAATAAAAACGATTTCTAGGAGCAAATGTTAATGAATGTTTAATGTGTTTCGAAAAACGCTTCTAATATTGAAATAACAATTTTCGTACGTTACCACTACCATCATTCCCATTCATCGGCACGTTTTTAAGTCCAATTCTGATCGGTGATAAATTTTAGCCTGAAGAGGTTTAATGGAGAAAAAGTATTCCTGTGGACGTAGACCTTGATGATGTGAAATCCGGCAGGAATCTTGCTAATCAATATCTACTTAAGAGAATCATTCATTATATATCCATTAGACGTTTTTGAAAATTATAACTACTATACGGGATTTTTACCAAGTGTGTACGAATGTTTGATGTCAATTTCCCCATATCTGGAGTGCAACAAATCAATTCAGCTACGATTTGAAAAAAATATCGCACTACTGTGTCCATTTCATCCACACATTTCACCCACATCATTGTGAATATTGCCTCCTCTTAACTTCCTGCACTATCCACTTGGTGCGAACTAATCGGTCTAGTCCAACCACTTACATTGCAGGTTCATTCGTGCCAGGTTTAAACTCAATAAGGTATTCCTCGAAAAAAGTGATTAAATGGATAAAGTGCTCAGTACCAATGATTATACAATCTAATCAGTCGTATATAGTAAGACAATTTCATCTGCATGTCATCTAAATATTTTTGATCGCCAGCGAAGAGATTGCAACCGATTGCATTTCTAAGCAGCGCGATAGTGAAGAATATTCGAGTAGTGCCATGTATTTGATAAAGTTATCTATCACCTCATATCTAATTACCTCAATTAACTGAGGTAACTAGATTTAGATCTAATTACCTCAGTTCTGATAGAATTTTGAAGTAAATAAGTCGGTAAGTGGTGGATATATTAACGATGATGAGCAGAGCTGTCCATCTGTACAGGAATTCAGACCTACTGCCCCAACCGGAGTCCAGAGAAGCTGGAAAATCCCAATTACGGTCCAGAGTTCAGCTATGGAATCTATGGTGGACGCACTAACGCAACCGGGCCTCGTCACGGGATGCAAATCGAAACACGCGCAACTTTCTTAGCATTTAATAAACAATGGAAATGGAGGAAGGAAAAGTATAAGGAAGCCGGGTTACAGGTGCCCTGGAACAGCGGGGTTGCAATGAATGCATTTCGTTGAGGTGGTACCGGACCGAATAGTTTCCTGCTAATCCATAATTCGTGTACCAAGTAAATATTGAAAGAAATTATAAGAAGACAATGTTTCAACTGATGTTAATAGTGAAATGTTCGCAGTATTGCGATGCGTTTTCAGATCGTCACCGGATTGATTTAGCGCACTTCAGATATGAGAACATAGCATCAAATATTTTTACACAAAAGAAGACAAATCCCGCATTGGAGTTCAGTGAGTCCCGCATAATTTGCAGCGAATTAAATGAATATATAAAAAATGATTCGCTTAAGTAAATATTGATGAGCAGGATTTTTCCCCCATTTCATATCATCAAGGCGATGTAAACGCAAATTCTTCAGTACAAAGTCTCAGAGTTGTCCTTTTGGGCTACCGCGGCAACACATCGACAGTTTCCGCCTTATTTTGTTCCCGTCTTTGGATTGATAGTTCCCGCCTGATGGCTCCATTCATTTACCCGGACTCAACATCTATGTCAAAACAAATGAACATATTTGAAGAAGTTGACTTCAAATTTGATCCTTGAACCTCATTTAAATAAAAACTGAAGAAATTTCTACTGAGCTACAGTTGTTTTATAACCATTACCAATAGTTGCAAGGTTCCACCAGGTTGCAACCTGACTGATATATTGGATTTAGCATTTGAGTCAACAATATTTGAAGAAGTCAAACAATATAATTTAGGGCAAGGTGACCGACCCAGTGGTTAAAGTTCAGAGTACCAAGATTGGCGCAGAGAGGTGCGGGTTCGATCGCAGCTCTGTGCGCCAGTTTCTGGTGAGAATCTGCGAGGAGGCCGGGCGGTTAAGCACAGCAGAATTGGAGCAGTGAGTTGCGAATTCGAGAACGCAACAAGCTGTGAATGTTTTGCGATGTTAAGAATCGGCGACAAGCCTACGGCCTAATAAACGCTGAAACCGCTACTATATAAGATTTGGGGCCTCTTAGGCCCTAAATAATTATATGTGTTCTATTAAATCAATATTGATACAGTCATTCTTATTTTAATATTGCTCATTTCTTTACACTCCTCCGGCCTCCATTCTCGCCAATCTCTCCCTCTCTCTCATTCCCCATGCACTCTCCAAATGTCGCTTCCCACGCTTAGTCATAGCAGCAGTCACATACTCAGTCATAGCAGCAGTAACATACTCAGTCATAGCAGCAGTCACATACTCAGTCATAGCAGCAGTCACATACCCAGTCATAGCAGCAGTACACACTCGGAGCAATTGTCAATGGGCCAATATAATATAAATGTATACGTGCATGTCCTGCGCTAGTCAGTGAGCTGTCTCAGCTTAGTTGACGTTGAACATAAATATATAAGTCACCTTAATATATAAGTCACCTACTTAAGAGAAGCATCCATTATATATCCATTAGAATTTTTCTAAAGTCATAACTACTATAAGGGATTTTTTCAAAGTGTGTACAACTATATGGTTGAAATCGCACTAACGTGCCCATTTCAACCATATATTATCGAGGGATACTCCCTCATTAAATACCCATGTATTTCGCCCACAACATTATGAATATTGCCTCCTTTTAATTTCTATCACTATCCACTTGGTACGAACGAATCGGTCTAGTCCAACTTAATTCTTTCATTGCAGGTGCATTCGTTCCAGGTGATAACTTATTTAGTTACACCTCAGAAAGAATCGTTGGAATTAATTTATAATGAGGTGCTCAGTATTATTTGTTATGAGCTCACATCACTAGTGTATTGAATCTGCGGTAAAATGTGATGCACGATAATATTTTTGATCGCTGACGAAGAGATTGCATCTGAGTGCATCTCTCAGCAGCGTGTTAGAGAAGAAAATTTTAATAGCGCCGCGAAATTGTGTAGAATATCACATTCAGCAGGAAAAAAAATGTGAAACCTGAATCCTACTTCACTTTCCTGCGCAAACCTCCCACTTTTCCATGAAGCCGGAAAACAGTATATATGTTCCCGATTATTTATTTGCATCAAATTAAATTCTAGACTAACTTACTAAACGCTCTGTTCTTGTGGCACAGAAATAAGTCCCATAACCTAACAATTTTGAAATCCATAGTACCCAAGAATTTCCCTCAATATGATGAAATATTTAAATAATTTTATGAGAAACTTATTTTCGATTTATCTATAGCGAGTTTCTACCTTCTACCTCGAAGTGGTTGACATGATTTTGTATTGTATATGTACACAGTTTGCAATGCTTCGGAGACGAGTGAGAGAGTGGCTGCTGAAGCTGTGTTTATTACTGATTGCTGTGCCAAGGCACTTACGTCGCTGTGCTGTGGATATAACGGCATGCAAGAAGCTGCGATCAGAAGACGCTATCACCTGTAGACCAATGCTGGTAACTGTGCAGGATACAGCCCAGGTCGGCATGTGCTTAAGGCTGCGACAAAACAAAGTGAATCCCAGAGTTTGATTCAGTCTTTGTTAAGAAGGATCCACTTCTTTAGAGAGAGAGCGGATTCCAGCCAGAAATGGCAAGGAAGAAACAGGCGAAGAAAGGAAAAAATCAAACAGTGATCCAGTCTCAAAAAGCCAAGATGGAACTAACCGCAGGTGCTCGGCCACATCAAACGAAAGATTTGTGAATGAGATAAGTTACGTACATGGAAGTAGGAGTGCAAGTAAAAATAAAGGTAATTTTAGAAATCCCAGCGAACGACAATGTACTAATAAATGTTTTTACACGAAATCTGACTCTGTTTAGAACAAAAGAAGTGAGTTTCTATCGGTGATGGATTGCGAGTGTCCAGGCATTATCTGTATTACAGATTCACTGCCTAAAATCACGGTGGGAATATTGTACCAGTTGATTTTCAGTTGCCAGGTTTTGATTGTTTTCACCACATAGGCGAAGAGCAGTGCAACAGAGGTGTAGCGTTGTTGGTCAAAACCCTTTATAGGGAACAGCAAGTGAGGTTGTCTGACGAGCACCAATCAGCTAGAGAATCAGTTAAAGGCACGGATAGCCTTCCTCTAGGCGTCGCGTTTAGACCACCAAACAGTTCCTTCGATCACAATAAAGTACCAAACAGTAACTTTCTTAACAGTTAAAGTACCAAACAGTCGGGCGTGACTTTCCAAAGTTCACATACGTTGATCGCTAGTGATTTTAATCATCTAGAATTTGACATGGACAGAATGATCCTCTCCAAGGGATGGGAGTCACCCATCATCCTTGTTCATTCGGTCTGTGAGAGGTCCAGAACGTTACCAAGCCAACCCATTATGCCGTTCTCCACGAGGCTCCGTTGGGCAAAATCCATAACCAATCCTTGTTTTTCAGTATTAAATGCTTTACAAAAAAGACGCCTCGGAAGAGTGAGCGTTTGAACTTCGCGGAAGGCGACTATGATAAACTCCGTCAAGCAGTGAATGCAGTGATTAATTCGGAATGTATTAAAGACATGAATGTGACTGAGTCATGTTCATTTCTCAAGGACACAGTTATGTCTGCAGTTGATGCGTTTGTACCTAAAACTAAGCTCGGGGAGTCAATAAGTCCAAGTGGATGAACAGTACAGTTATAGCTCAGCTAAACACCAAGAAGGAAGCCAACAAGCATCGTTAACGAACTCGCAGCGATGCTGATTATAACCTGTATGCAAGAGCTCGAAATAAATAAAAATCTGTCGCAGCGCAGTTAAAAACTTAAAAGAAACATTGCCATAAATGCAAAAAATAACACGAGAGCCTTCTTTTTGTACGCTAGTTTGGAATGTAGAACAAACGTCGGTACTTCTGATTTGAAAGTAGACCAACGAAAGATATCCTCTGATGAGAGCAAGGCTAACCTTCTTAAACAATTCTTTAGCAGTACGTTCACAGATGAGGACTTGTGCAGGATTCAAGATGTTGAGGAGTGCCCAATTGGCTCAAAGCCCATTGAGCGAAGGTTCTCAAGCGCCTGGTAGCTCTAAAGCCCAACAAGTCATGTGGACCAGACGGCTTCCACCCTAGATTGCTCAAAGAATACAGAATTAAATGTCCTTTCCGGTCCATTGACAGTTTTCTTTCATAGAACCTTGAACAAAGGAACTTTGCCGACCGATTGGAAAGAAGCGCAAGTAACATCATTGTTCAAAAAGGTGAAAGAAGTAGCCCCGGTAACTAATTGTATACAACAATTGCATACAATAGTTGTGTACAACTATCATGAGATGCCTGAGCCATTGTATATGATTGATCTATAAAAGTATGTTTTAAACTGCTAATGTAATGTGCTACTGGTGCACATCACATTTCTATTGTTGTTCGTTGCCCGAGTCTGCTGCTGGGCGGCGCCCCAGGCCAGGCGACGGCTCCGGGGGGGGGGAGGGAGGGAGATACAGACAACCCCTTCCGACGAGCCCAAGCCGCCACATCGGAGGAGTGTGAGGAGAGGACTGCAGGCGCAGCAGCTGTGAAGTCGTCCGCATAGGAGGCGATTAGAGGGCGGACACTTTATTAGAGGGCGGACACTTTGTCAACAGAGCTTACTTTCGTCTACATGGGACTATATAGATCACCCACTCCATTCCTGATATTTCGAACAACAATCATATCATATCATATCATATCATATCATATCATATCATATCATATCATATCATATCATATCATATCATATCATATCATATCATATCATATCATACCATATCATTTCAAATCATATCAAATCATATCAAATCAAATCATATCATATCATATCATATCATATCATATCATATCATATCATATCATATCATATCATATCATATCATATCATATCATATCATATCTTATCATATCATCTCATCTCATATCATATCATATCATATCATTGTGATGTCTGCGCTGACGAGTAGGCCTGCATGATGGGGGAGTGTAGCCGATTTTTTGTACTTTTCGTGACTTGTTCACAGGAGATCTATAAACAGGTGCTTTGTCCGTAACTTTTAAAAACTGACTATAGTTTCAAAAAGCTTCTAGACTTCCACCCAGTTCAAAATAGTGCTAGGCATTTCAAATCTGAACATATATTTCTCCTTAGCTTTATCTAGTCTGTTCTCAAACGTTTTTATACTCGGAGCGCCAACGATGTAAACGGAGGCTGTTCCACATGTCGGTGACTCGAAGCGAGAAGAAATGTTGCCGCGTCTATGTGTTATAACGCAGTTTTTCAGTTTATTGCCGCGTCCCATTGTGTTAGTTCATATTTCAAACTCTAGTAAACCTTCTGGGACCTCCTATAAATCATGAGTATGCTTGTATATTCCGATTAGGTCCCCGCACAGACGTCAGTAAAGGATGCCTGGAGCTGTCGTAACCTGCACTATATACGGCCAGGAGAGAATGCACCAGTTTCTATAATACTTTTTTATTTAATGCGGGCATTTCCCAATCTTCTATTAGACTCGATTAATTTGTGTCTGCAATTACTGAAAACATAATAACAAATTCTGGAGATACATCTGTTTGGTGGTAACATAACAAGCCATTTCGATGGGCAAAGCACCGTTTAGCAAGCCATTCTCTGAGGTGGCAGACGACCTGTTAGTCCATTGCTAATCGACAATCAGCATATTGAGCTTAATTTACTCTTTAATTTTGGCTTTACTTGACTTTATGTAAACCATTTAAAAGAGCAAACGTTTTTAAATGTTTAATGTGTTTTAACAAAAGCTTCAAATATTCTTCTAACAATTTTCCCTATTCAACTGCACGTTCTTGAGTCCGCGTCTAAACGATAATAAATTTGTGCCTGAAGAAGTTTAATGAAGAAAAAGTATTCCTGTGGACGTAGACCTTGATGATGAGAAATCCGGTATGAATCCTGCTAATCAATATCCACATAAGAGAATCATTCATTGAATATCCATCAGAAGTTGTTGAAAATTATAACTACTACATGGGATTTTTTCCAAGTGTGTACAAATATTTGATGTAAATATCCTCATATCTGGAGTGCATCAGATAAATTCGGCTGCGATTTGAAAAAGAATATCATTACTCCACCCATTTCACACACATCATTGTGAATATTGCATCCATTCACAATTTCTTTCACTATCTTCTTGGTACGAACGAATTGGTCTAGTCCAACCTCCCATATTGCAAGTGCATTCGTAACAACTGATAACTTAGTTACTCCTCGAAATAAGTTCAGGTAGGAATTTTACATGAAATGCTCAGTATTTTTCGTCATCCGTTCTAGTTATCCTAACAGCATAGTGCAAGTCTTACCGTTGTCTAACTTTAATTTTGAACGCTGGCGTGGAGTTTGCAATCGATTGCATCTCTAAGCAGCGTATAAATGAAATTTATCTGAGTAGTGCAGAGTAGTAATCTTTATTATCAATTCATAGGAAGAACGAACTCTAAAATGGATCCTACTTCTCCTAAATGCGAAAACTGCCTAAATTTCCTAAGAACCAGAACACCGTATACATATTTCCGATTATTTATTTGCATCAAATTAAATTCTCGACTAACTAACTCAACGTTAACTCAACTCAACTAACTCAACGCTAACTTCTCTTGGATAAAAAATAAGTCCATTAAGATGACCAATCAATTTTGGAATCCATAGTACAGATAAGTTTCCCACAATATAAAGTAGTATATAAAAAATTGGAAAAACTTAATTTTGATTTATTTGTAGTGTTTTTCTGCCTCAATATTGTGCAAATGAACTCGGTATTTGACCCATCGACCACACATGTCCAGCACATTTTTCCTAAACAATCGCTTTTATAAATATTCTCATGAATTTCTCCATTATCTCAGCCTATTATTCGGAGGTCAATAATCATCTAACTATAAGCACTTCAAATGCTTGCATATATGCTTGCAGCTGTAAAATTAGCTATTCTGTAAGGGATAGAAATCATTGTTATCTAACTATCGGTATTCATGGTATAAGTTGTTCATAATCCGGAATTTTATATTGTCATTTTAGTTTAGAGTTATATAATTGAATGATATAATTAGAAATTATTATTTTATTTTGTGAATCCAATAATTTCATACACGTTGTCTCTCAACCGATGGAATGGTTGTGTTAACGATGATGGAATGGTTGTCCATCATTCCATAAAGCACTGGAGGCAGGGTTGTCCATCATTCCATAAAGCACTGGGGGCAGGGTTGTCCATTGGTAATCGATAATCCGCACATTGAGCTTAATTCACTATTTAATTTTGTATTAACAAGACTAATAAAAACGGTTTCTAGGGAGAAATGTTTATTAGTGTTTTATGTGTTTTCAACTATCGCTTGTGATATTCGCATAACAACTTTCATACGTCAACATCATCATTCCCATTCATCGGTACGTTTTTTTGAAGTCCGATTCCTAACGGTGATTAATTTGAGCCAGAAGAGGTTTAATGAAGAAAAAGCATTCATTGATGATGTGAAGTCCGGCATGAATCCTACTAATCAATATATAGTTTTTTATTCGTTATAAATTACTTAGAATATTTTGAAAACTATACCTACTACACGTGATTTTATCCAAGCGTGTTCAAATATTTGATGTAAATTTCCCCATATCTGAAAAGCAACAGATCAATTTGGTTTCGATTTGAAGAAGCATCGCTTCTTCAAATATGTGCCAATTTCACCCATACATTTCACCTACTTCATAGTGAATAATGTCTCCTTGTAATTTCTTTCACTGTCTACTTGTTACGAACGAATCGGTCAAGTCCAACTTCTTACATTGCAGGTGCATTCGTGCCAGGTGAAAACTTATTTAGTTACCCCTCCAAAATAGTATTGGAGGTAATGCATCAAGAAAGGTTTAGGAGTGTTGGTTATTCATTCAAAACACTCCTAACTCCTACACGGGAATAACTCTGTAGATTGTTAATATTTATGAGCGCTGGCTAAGAGATTGCAATTGATTGCATCTCGCAGCCGCGTATCTATGGGAGCGCCGCCGTGAGTAAAACAATTGACTCGTAAACAGACCCTGGGCGAACATCAGCATGCAATATCTACACATATTCTCAAACCAATATGCTGTGGGTAAGTCCGGCTAATAGCAAATCCGCTTTGCACAACGCAGCCACTGCTCCACAGCGCCGCAACGCAACTGGCCGGAGCGCAACAGGCCCTACCGCAACACAGGCGCAGATTAGGTTAGGTTACGTTAGGTAGCCTGTTGCGGCCAGTTGTGCTCCGGCCTGTATGCGCTCCGGCCTGTGACTGAACGGCGCTGTTGTGGTGGGCGCTTTGTGTCTAAAGCCGTGAAGATGCCCGGCTGTGCTGCGCTTGGGAAGGTATATAAATCGCACTGTGGACTTGGGCTATGCTGACCTCTAGCTATCCACCCGTATATATGAGGAAGACTTAGGAAATGGTGTGAAATTGACTATATAATATCTATTCTGCAGGAAAAAGCGTTGTAACGCGAATCTCACTTCACTTTCAAGCGAAAACTGCCAAATTTGAGAAAGAAACATTAAACCGTATACCTATATGTTCCCGATTATTTACCTGCATCAAATTCAATTCTCGACTAACTAACTAAACGCTCCGATCTTTTGGTGGACCTAATAAGAATAAGATGACCTAAGAATTTTTAAATCCACAGTACTGAAGAATTACCATCAGTATGATGTAGTATTTGAATAATATTATGAAAAATCTAATTTTGGATTCATTTGTAGTGAATTTCTGTAGTCTTACAAATTAGTTCGCGATAAAACCCATCGACCACATATGACCTACACATGTTTCCTGAACAATCACTGTGCTATTTATTTGAGTTTATTTGTGCAATGGTAATGCCTATTAATAAAGTGAAGAATAAATTCAAATTTTCACCTATATTGTTGTAGTTAATTACCCACACTGACTATTTCGCGGATACAGAAAACTGGATATATATTTCCGATTATATATTTCCATCAAATCATTGCCAGGCTCCAAATTGAATCTGATGGCTTCATTCATTTGCCCGGATATAAAAACCATAAGACTACTTAACATTTATGTCACAGCAAATGAACATATTTGAAGAATATGTTCGTTCTGATTGTTTTACCCGTTGGTAAAACAATCAGAACGATATTTAATCATATAAAACTAAATAGTTTTTAGTCTTATTAGTCAGAGCAATAGTCAATGGGACAAAATTATATAAATGTCTACTTAGACGTACGTGTCCTGCGTTGGTCAGTGATCGAACTCAGCTTAGTTAACGTTAAACACGATTATTTAAATCTCCCCCAATACTCTGGCTCGGAGATTTTCATAAATCAGTCATCGTGCACAAGTCTGCCTTCGATACAAGCTTCTAGAAAAACATATTAAAGTAATAGAAAGTTGAATCATTTGTACAACTCTGAAAGGCGAACCGAATCTACACTTCTCCGGACCCGCCTGCGAACTCACAGCCGTGTTTAGATCAAGTATACCCCGCCGTCACAGTTCCCATGGTATACTTGTTCTAATTTAAATACAATAATTATATCGATCACGGCCACCGGGAAATTCGAAGTTATCGGGCATGCAAGGCCTATTTAAGAACATAAACAATTTCTGAGGAACTATCGCAACTCGGGACTTAGCGAACACGCATAACTAACAGTCTATAACCTACCCAATATGTGAACACCATGCGCTTCTTCGTAATTATTGCGTCCATGTTCAAGTTTTCTCACGTATATATATTGGAAATTGACCCTTCCTAAATTAGCGCATTTACATCAAATACTTATGTTCCAAATTGCAAGCAGACCCTTCAAGTATTGAAGGAGATATGACTGGATGGGTTGCTTTAAAAATTCGTTTATTTAAAATGCGTTTAATTGAAAACTAATTGATGTAAAAATCTGTAATAATTTCTACCGCAGTGTATTATCAATAAATACTCATATTCCGAGATTAAAGTAAATCCGTTAAGTATTGAATGACTTTTGAGTGATTAGGTAGCTTTAAAAATATGTTCATACGTTCAAATTGAGAACGAATTGATGTAAAAATCTGTAATAATTTGTTCCGCAGGGTAATAATAATAACTACTTATATTCCAAAATTAGAGCAAATTCGATCAGTATTGAAGGACGTATGAGTGATTAAGTTTCTTCAAAAATGCGTTTATACGTTTTATTAGAAAATAAATTAATTTAAATATCTGTATTAATTTCTACCGCAGCGTATTTATATCAACTACTTGTATTCTGAAATTCAGACAAATCCATACAGTTGTACAGGACTTATAAATGATTAGGTTGAGCGTGTAGTCAGGTTATGCGTTTGAGTCCGCAGGCGAGTTCGCAGGCGGGTCCGGAGAAGTGTCGATTCGGTCCATGACCACTGAATGCCTAGCAAACTACAATGTCAGTTTTTTCTCTATCAAATAACGATGCTCATGAAATCTTCATAGGCTAACATGCCGAATATGATTGATTGCTCTTTGCAATTATTCATTGAACAGAAAATCGAATTAATAACAGAACAGGGCTATATACTAATTAACAGTACTACTACTACTATTATTATTATTACTACTACTACTACTACTACTTCTACTGATTAACACAAACATTGTTTTACTCCCTATCAAAGTTCTAATACCTGTCAGCCGCTGGCTCAGTGCCATTGTATTCGGCTTAGGGGCGAATCACGCGCTTAGAGGCCACTTAATTAACTGCATTCAGCGACTATTCACGAGCCGATTACGGGAGTCGATTGCCCGATAGGCCGAATGTACGAAGTCAGACCGAAAAAAGCAGCTGGCCAAGCTTCTTTAGTCAGACGCTGTTATTTGAGCGAACCATGACCATCTCCCGCTCATCATATGGCGTCGATGTGTGTACGCACATGCGTACGTTTGTCAAGGCATACGATAGAACGAAATGAGAATTTATTGTACCAATTTTTTAAGTTTACGTGTTGTAAGATAATAATTTAATCAATTATAGGACAAAAATATCTGGATTTATTGAAAAATAAATCCAGAATATTGGAAATCCACCTGAAAATATCGAAATTTTTTAGACCTTGTTTGAATAACCGAAGGTACATTGGTTAATGCCTGTTATCAAGCAATGCACTATCATCACAATATCAAGCAGTTTCATCCCAACTCATAGCGACCTGAACATTTAATAAAAGGCTTATAGGCCCTGAATGCAGAAAAGAAAGTTCATCTGTTGCTTTTTCTGTCAATTATCAGCTTACGTATTAGTTATGTGTGTTAAATGACATGAATTAGAAATTTATCTCTTGGAGCTACACGAATTATTTTTCTACTGCCACGTACTTATCGAGTATTTTTTCGCTCTCGCACCCCTTAATCATATTTCCATGCTATCAAGCACCCTGTGGTTTTTGAAGATAGCCAAATAAATCCAGATATTTTTTGTCCTATAATTAATGTAATTATTATCTTACAGCACGTAAGCTTAAAAAATTTTCACAATCATATCGTTCCATCATATCCCTTGACAAACGTACGCATGTGCACATCAAGGCAGAACGAGCTTTTAGTCAAACTGTAAGCATTCAAATCATTTAAATTGATTATGAACTGAGTTCACATTCTTTTTGTCCCATAGAAGTATTCTATTTAACAAGAAAGTGACAGTGTTCTGAGATGTCTAAAAATGCAATGTCTCTGTGTAAACATCGGTATACGATATCATCAACGGTCTTTTGTTCAACAAGAGTGGATTTCAAAGTTTAAGTTCGAACACCAACTTACGCACACACATGTTAGATTGAGGAATCGATTATATATATATATATATATAAAGCAGCCGAAACATGGTCGTAAGTACAGCAGGCAGCCCCTCGTTTGGAAACAACCTTAAAGTCTCGCGCAAATTATCGCCGATGGTCGCAGAGCGGCCCGTCCATCGCCTCCCGACGACGAGCGCAATATCGCCGAAATTTGGGAAAAGCGGCCAATCAGCCGTTCCGCGCTCATAATCTCTTTCCACGCCGATAAACAACCGCGCCATGGCCTTAAATTTGAACTGGGGAGAGCAGACAACACTCCCCGCCTGAATTGACGAGAGCCATGCTCACGGCTGCTCCAAGGACACTGTTCGCGCGGAGCAGCGTCGAAATAATTGTCTCGAGTAATATGTTTTTTTTTTCACAGCGCGACGCAGCGCCTGTACTCCTGGCGCAGCTTCTGCCTATACGCGTTTAGTTTGGTCACTCTGGTAGAAATACATGCATATGATATCGCAGCTTCAGCGAGCGCCAGCCTGCGTACGCGCCAACTCTTTCAGTCTGGCCATAGCCTAAGGTATGACTCAAGTCCATTAACTAGTGATAAATATGGATATTAATGATGCGAAAGACAAATATATGCTATTTGAAGGAGTTATTGATGAATATTTAACCACCACTCGTGTTGCCAATGCTTAATTCAATATAAATTAAATATTTAATATCATATCATATCACAACATTCAGAAAATTCCTGATGTGGCCTGCAATCGATTCTTGCACATTTCGCGACTTGTTCACAGGAGATCTAAAATGAGATCCTCTGACCGGATCTTTTCAAAACTGAGAACAGCTTGACATAGCTACTAGACTTCCGCCAGGTTCAACATGGTGCTAGGCATTTCAAGTCAGGACAAATATTTCTCCATAGTTTTTTCTAGTCCGTTCATGGACGCGTTCTTGCTCCGGGTGTCAACGATGAATCAGGTAGGCTGTTCCACATGTCGGTGACTCGAAGCGAGAATAAATGTTGTAGATGGGATGAGTTGCAACGCACTTTTATAGTTTATAGCCGTGGCCCCTGGTGTTGGTTCGTGTTTCAAACTAGGGCACCTTCTGAGACCTTATAAAACCATGAGTATTCTTGTACACTTCAATTAGGTCGCCACGTAAAAGTCGATAACAGACATAAACCCTCGCGGGCTGCATCTGGTCTATACACGCAGTCGTGATTCGCCAGGCTTCAGTTTCATTTTTTACTTACACTCACCTTTACGTAGCTGGCGTGCGACTCAATCAATTTACGCCTACAATTATTGAAAACATAATAATAAATTCCCGAAAATACATCTTTTTGGTGGCTAACATAAAAATTCATATTAATGGGCGAAGCGCCGTTGGCAAGCCAATCATTGAGAAGCCAGACGACCTGTTAGTTTTCTAGGAGCAAATGTTTATAGGAATGTTTGATGTGTTTTAACACTAATTTTTGTACGTCACCACCACCATCATCGCCAGGTTTTTCAGTCCGATTATGAACGGTGATAAATTTTAGCCTGAAGAGGTTTAAGAAGAAAAAGTACTCCTGTGGACGTAGACCTTGATGATGCGAAATCTGGCATGAATCCTGTTAATCAATATCTACTTAAGAGAAGCATTCGTAAAATATCCATTAGGAGTTTTTGAAAATTATAACTACTATATCGGATTTTTCCAGGTGTGTACGAGTATTTGATTATAATTCCCCCATGTCTGGAGTGCAACAAATCAATTCGGCTACGACATAAAAAGTAACGCACCACTGTGCCCATTTCACCCATACATTTCGCCCACATCATTGTGATTATTGTCTCATTTTAAATTCTTTTACTATTCACTTGGTCCGAACGAATCGGCCTAGTCCAACTTGTTTGCAGGTGCATTCGTGCGATATTAAAACTTATTTAGTTACTCGTCGAAAATGTGATGGAAGAGATTTATTATTAAATGTTCAGTATTTTCGGTTATTCGTTTTAATCACTAGTTACATTCACTGTCTGCTGCCGCTTGCAGCTCATTAAATTTTTGAACGCTGGCTAGGTGCACCGTATCGACGACTACATATGCAGTGCAGTGAAAATGTGTAAAATATCATATCTATGCGAAAATGAGGTGTACTATGAATCCTACTTCATTTCCACGCGAAAACTGCCCAAACATCGTACAAGCCAGAAACCGTTTGTATGTTCCCGATAATTTATTCGCATCAAATTAAATCCTCAACTTACTAACTAAATGCTCCGTTCTTTTGGAACAGAAATGAGTTCCATAAGATGACAACAGTTTTGAAATCCATAATACTGACGAATTTCCCTCGATATGATGTTCAATAATTAAAAAAAACTCAATTTTGATTTACATATAGTTAATCTCTGCCTCGAAGTCTTGTAAATGAATGCGAGATCTGATCCATCGACCACATATGACAGCATATGTTTCCTGAAAATCACTATGCTATTTATTTGGATTAATTTGTCCAATAGTTATTCCTATTATTTGAGAGCAGTAATCAATGAGCTACAGGCACTTCACATGCCTACAAATATGTTTGACGCTATAAAGTAAGCTAACCATCACAGTTACCATAACAAATAACAATGTGCAACAAAAAAAATTATAACCCAAACCAAAATACCTTTCTCTAAAGGAATCGAGGTAGCTGATTTCAAATCTGCAAATAGAGGTACTCCAGCACGTATAGTTTTCGAGATATTCAAATAATAATTTTTATGAAATTCCTAGAAGTACAACATTTGGTAAACTGAACATGACCAAATAATATTGTATTATACATTTCAAACATCGTATTTATGTAATCAAAATATGAGAAAATGGCAATCAAGACAATTTCAAAAGAAATCTGACCTAATTGCTATGATATTTATTTTAGAAATGCTTTTTCCCTCTTGAATTTCGACGGTGAGTAGATTCTTCCTCCCTTTGTCGCAACCAACAATAGTCTTCCATCAAATTTGGATTAAAGCGACCTTGATACCGACTTTCCAAAAGCGCAATATCTTGGTGAAAACACTCACCATGCTCATTACTTATATCCCTATTATTTCAGGCAAAAAATTCAATCACATCACAACACATCACATCACATCATATCACATCTCAACACATCACATCTCAACACATCACATCACATCACATCATATCACATCACATCACATCACATCACAGCATATCACATCACATCATATCACATCTCAACACATCACATCTCAACACATCACATCACATCACATAACATCACATCACATCACATCACATCATATCACATCACATCACATCATAACACATCACATCATATCACATCTCAACACATCACATCACATCACATCATGTCACATCACATCACATCACATCATATCATATCACATCATAGTGATGTTGGCGCTGAAGAGTAGGCCTGATGTGGCCTGTCGTTGATGCTTGCACTTCTCACGACTTGTTCACAGATCTGTAATGAGATCTTTTACAATGTTTACAAGAGATCTAAAAACAGGTCCTTTGACCGGACCTTTTCCAAACTGACGATAGTTTGAAGTAGCTATACTAGACCTCCATCAGGTTCGATATGGTGCTAGGCATTTAAAGTTTGAACATATATTTCTCCATAGCTTTATCTAGTCTGTTCTTGAACTCATGAACGCGTTTATACTCGGAGCTTTGTAACCGGGGGTTACCATAACCCTATCGCCACAAAGCAAATCTGCTGAGTATTAAATTCATATTAAGATGATCCGAGTTTTAGGACCCGAGTTCCGCGGTGTCCGTCACCAACCGGTCAACTTCATGCTGGTGATTTGTGCTGTGAAGACCTAATGCTTGGGTGAGTGCATAAAAAGGCGTTTTTATTGGCAAATTAATCAAATGGCAAGTAGTCGACTCTAAGTTCAAATGCGATCATTTTTCTCTCAAGTGCTAAGCATTAAATTCGTTTATGTTCTACGATCCAAAATTGATTACTGCCGCAGTTAAGCACTTAAATAGTAGCTGAATTACTTCAATACTTTATGCACCATTTTAATTTACTTGTGTCCATGAATGGCTTCTCAGTCTTTTAATTCCGAACTAGTGTTGTTGATTATCGGTTTAATTCCTATTTCATTATGAAGATTCTTTAAGAGGGGCATGGCTAAATTTGGATTTCTTTTCCATTCTCATTACTTTAACTTTATCACTGCTAAATTGTACTTGAATGCTGCGATACTATTTTATGCTTTTAGTGTCATAGCGTGTGCATTGATTAGGTATTTCTTCTGTGTGCAGTTACTGCTTGCCCCTCTCGTGCTCCTTATATGCACTTTAATTCACTCTAGTTTACACCCAAATTCCAATCATTCAAGATTTTCCGTTTCTAGTTCAACTCATTCTTCCATGAATGCAATGTATTTGTTCACCTGTGAAGACAGCCCATAATCCAGTATACCTAAAATATACCTTTGTTTTACTATTCCATCAAATGAATGATTAAGGTTGCCGGAGACATAAAGTGTGTCCTTCAGACTCCACCCGCATCCACGCGCCGCCAACAGTGTCAACGATGTAATCAGGGAGGCTGTTTCTCATGTCGGTGACTCGAAGCGAGAAGAAATGTTGTCGCGTGGATGAGTTGCAACGCAGTGTTTATATTGTATAGCCGTGGCCCCTGGTGTTGGTTCTTGTTTCAAATTCCAGTACTTCTTCTGGGGCCTTGTTTACCTATGAGTAAACTTGTATGCTTCAATGAGGTCACCACGCGGACGTCGTTAAAAAAGCCTCGTATCCTGGATCCCTGCAATTCAATCGTATGAACAGATGGCCATTCACTAGTTTCATTGCATATTGTAGCAATCAGCATATTGAACTTATTTTGTTATTTTACTTAGGCTTTATATGACAAATAAAAATGTTTTCTAGGAATAAATGTTGATGAATGTTTAATGTGTTTCAAAAAACGCTTCTAATATTGAAATAACAATTTTCGTACTTTACCACTACCGTCATTCCCATTAATCGGCACGTTTTTAAGTCCGATTCTGGACGATGATAAATTTGAGCCTGAAGACGTTTAATGAATAAAAAGTATTCCTGTGATCCTTGATGATGCGAAATCCAGAATGAATCCGGCTAATAAATGCCAACTCGTGAGAAGCATTCATTAAGTATTCAGTAACAGTTTTTGAAAGTTATAAATACTATACAAAATTTCTTTCATATTGTACAAATATTTTATGTCAATTTCCCCATATCTGGAGTGCATTACATAAATTCTGCTGCTATTTGAAAATAAGTAACCCCATACTTTGCAGCACATTTCACCCAAACATTTTGCCCACATCATGGTGAATATTGCCTTCTTTTAATTTCTTCCACTATCCACTTGGTAAGAACGAATTGATCTAGTCCAACCTCATACCTTGCAAATGAATTCGTACCTGGTGATAACTTACTTATTTACTTCTGGAAAAAAATCGAGAGTAAATTATTATGAGGTGCTCAGTACATTTTCATTTCTAATCACGCGAACCCTTTTTAATTTAGTAATATTTCGATTTCTACATTTAAATATTTTTGAACGCTGGCTGAGAGATTGCAACCGATTGCATCTTTCAGCAGCGAATCTTTGAAGATGAATTTATTTCAAAAATCGTTTCAACGGGAAAAGAGCTAAACACGAACCCTACGTGATTTTCACGCCGAACACCCATATATAAAAAAATAAAACAGAAAACCGTATCTATGCTTCCGATTGTTTATATGCAACAAATTAAATTCTCGACAAATTAAATGCTCCGTTCTTTTGAAGAGGAAATGAGTCCATCAGGATGACCTAACTATTTGAAGTTCATAGTACTGAAGAATTTTCCTCAATGTGAAGTAGTGTGTCAACAATTTTACGAAAATTTCATGTATTCATCCCATCATATCAAACTAATTGTGCGACTAGAGGAGTTCCAGTTCGATATACTCGCATTGCTGTCAGTGCAGGGAACAGTAACCCCGCGGCGTATTAGGCCTATTTTAGGCCTATTAAAAATATCCTTAAGCTCCTCAAATTTTTTTATGCTCATTTATTGCATTCATTTAAACTTTTTACATTGTAATTCTGACATATTCCGTATAATGTGGCAAGACTATAAGTTTAATTTGAATAAATAACCACACAACTAGCCATTATTAGCTTAAATAAAAATATAAATCGTTTGGGGCTAAGCCTCCCCTCCATGTCCCTAAAACGCCG
Source organism: Hyalella azteca (assembly GCF_000764305.2). Classification (NCBI taxonomy): domain Eukaryota; kingdom Metazoa; phylum Arthropoda; class Malacostraca; order Amphipoda; family Hyalellidae; genus Hyalella; species Hyalella azteca. The sequence continues at coordinate 31,310 of NW_025933248.1, forward strand.
CGACGCCGCTGCTGTAACCCATGTTACTTGTGTTGCACTACAGGATTAATGGCCCACTTCAGATTATCAATAACACCACCGCATACCATATCATGCCACACCACCGCATACCATATCATGCCACACCACCGCATACCATATCATGCCACACCACCGCATATCATATCATGCCACACCACCGCATACCATATCATGCCACACCCCCGCATACCATATCATGCTACGCCATCGCATACCATATCTTGCCACACCCCAGCATACCATATCATGCTGTATAAAATTCTAATCTTTCATTATAAAAGTCACATTGAAGGACGCTTATCGTTTGGGTTTCAGTTACTCATAATTTAATTAGGCGGGCTACAGTTTCCCAACATTTCTTGCAATTGTGTGGGGAACTTTCCGTATTTATTCATATCTAAATTCGAGCATGACAGCTAACCCAGGCATTTAGTACGGTTAACCATCTACCGTATGACACGAGTAACCGGAGCATAATTGTCACAAGCCTACTTCCCAAAAAGATACGTTATAGTGAGCGCAAAATGACTTGAACTGATGGTTGCCGCCTCGTACGACAACTCTAATATGTTCTCTGTTGCGTACAAACGTCCTCAGGTTGCTACACTCAATAGTTTACGTATAATTTAAGTTGAAAGTTACTTTAAAATGTTCTCTGTTGCGTACAAACGTCCTCAGGTTGCTACACTCAACGTCCTCAGGTTGCTACACTCAACAGCTTACGTATAATTTAAGTTGAAAGTTATGTTCCGGGAGAGTGACGTACGGCGGTAGAGGGTTAACTTTAAAGTTATGTTCCCTGAGAGTGACATTCGGCGGTAGAGGGTAAACTTTAAAGTTATGTTCCCGGAGAGTGACATACGGCAGTAGAGGGTTTACTTTAACGTTATGTTCCCTGAGAGTGACGTACGGCGGTAGAGGGTTAACTTTAAAGTTATGTTCCTGGAGAGTGACGTTCGGCGGTAGAGGGTTAAATGTATACTATAGTCAACCAGTCTGATTCAATACGACTGCCAGCGACATAACATCTTAACTTATTTCGTCGACTTCCTCTTCACTTTTCTCGTCTGAGGCGGCGGCCTCGAGGTGTTGGGACGATCTTGGGGCGTCGGCAGCAGCTCGTCTTCTCACGGAGGACCGGTCTCTGCGGGAGCTGAGGAGAGGACCGGATGCTGCAGGTCTCACGGAGGACCGGTCTCTGCGGGAGCTGAGGAGAGGACCGGATGCTGCAGGTTGGTTGTCCGTCACTCAAGCTCAGGGTGTTATGGTTATTTGTTGTACCGGCCAGTTCCAACCATTGATATGGGTCTAAAAAACAAATAAATCCTATGGAAACATCATACGAAATTCTCATACAAATTGTATCGTTATTATCGTACTTATTCATCGTATACTTAACTCGCTGCTATTATTTAGGGTAACATGGGGCAAAGGAACCACTGCGGGTCATGGGTCCATAGCGGGTTTCTCGCTAAGTATTGCAGATATTGGGCCGTGTTCTCTACCGCCGGTAGACCGATTCACTGGGCTGAAGTGTGTGGCTCTACGTGTTGCTGAGAGCTTGCGTTGATAAGTTACTTGCAATAACTGTTTTAGCCCAGATCAAAGTTTTTTGCTGCTATATAAAACTGTTTTTGTTTACTGTATATGAAGCTTTTGAAATTAATGTGAATTATATTTCGAAGGTATTATTTATAGGGATAATTTTGAGTTCAAGGTTATACTATTAGCTTTTAAATTAAAATGTTGACACGATATAAATTGAAATGATACCTAGTGGGGCTGCCAACGATGTAATCAGGGAGGCTGTTCCACATGTCGGTGCCTCGAAGCGAGAAGAAATGTTGTCGCGTGGATGAGTTGCAACGCAGTTCTTTTACTTTATAGCCGTTGCCCCAGGTGTTGATTTTTGTAACAAATTCTAGTAATTATTCTGGGACCGCGTATAACCCATGAGTATACTTGAATACTTCAACGCTATCACCATGATGACGTCGATATAGGAGTCGTTTACCCCTTCAACTCGCGTATCAATAATACGTGCAGTCGGAAAGTAATCATAGGCCATCCCGCTACATTTCATTATTACGCACTTATCCAAGTCAATTGGTATAAGGCAATTGAATTTCTGTCTGCAATTACTGAAAACATAATTAAAAGTTCCGGAAAATACATTTTTATGGTGGGTAACATAAGAAGTCATATCGGTGAGCGAAGACCCGTTGGCAAGCCAGTCTTTGAGATGGCAGACGACCTGTTAGTTCATTGCTAACCGGCAATCCGCATGTTGAACTTAATTTACTATTTAATTTAGTCTTTACTTGACTGATATTCTAATAATAATATTCAAATATTCTTATAGCAATATTCGTACGTCACGTCCACCATTAATCCCATTCGTCGGCATGTTTTTAAGTCACATTCTGGATGGTAATAAATGTGAGCCTGAAGAGGTTTAATGAATAAAAATATTCCATCGGACGTAGTCCTTGATTTGAAATCCCGAACGAATCCTGCTAATCAATATCTACTTAAGAGAAACATTCGCTAAATATCCATTAGAATTTCTTGAAAATTACAACTACTATACGCGATTTTTTCTGTGTGTACAAATACTTGAGGTCTATTTTCCCATGCAGGTGCAACAAATTAATTCAGCTTCCATTTGGAAAGTATCGTACTTCTGTGCCCATTTCACCCATACATTATCGCGGGATGTTCACTCGAAATTCTCCCAGGCATTTCGCCAAAATAATTGTGAATATTGCCTCCGCTTAATATCTTTCACTATCCACTTGGTACATATGAATCGGTCTAGTCCAACCACTTTCATTGCAAGTGCATTCGTGCCAGGTGATAACTTACTTAGTTAGTCCTCGAAAGAAGTTTTATGACTAATTATTCATGAGGTGCTCAGTATTTTTCATCATCAATCCTGATCACCTTCAGTATGTATGATTTAGCTTTTGTTCAAATGTAGTTAAAATTTTTGAACGCTGATTGAGAGATTGCAACTGATTGCATCTCGAAGCAGCGTGTAGATAGCGAAGAGGCAATTTTAATACTATCGTGAATTTGGTACATAACCGTTCAGCAGGAAAAAACGTAATAACACGAATCCTACTTCACTGCTCTAATTTCCAAAAGAATCAGAAACCGTATGATTTTTCGGATTCACATCAATGTTTCTGATTCTCATCAAATTAAATTCTCGACTAATTGACTAAACGCACCGGTCTTTTACAACTTAAATAAGTCCTATAAGATGACCTAACAATTTTGAAATCCATAGTACTGAAGAATTGCCCTCAAAATTATGCAGTGTTTAAGTAATTTTATGTAAAACCTAATTTTGGATTTATTTATAGTGTATTTATACCTCGAATTTGTGTAAATGAATTCGAGATCTATTCCATCGATCACATTATGCCCCGCACATGTTTCCTGAACAATCGCTATGCTGTTTACTTGAATTAATTCTACAATACTTCTGCTTATTAATTGAGAGCAGTAATCATTGTGCTATAGGCACCTCAAATGCCTGCAAATATGTTTGGTGCTGTAAAGTGAGCTATCACTTCACGCTTAACATAAAGAATAATTTCACAAAAAATCATCTACTACCTATAGACCTTCTATAATGCAGGTTTACACTTGCATCATTCAATGAGGTCGCCACGCAGACGTTGGTAAATGCCTGGAACCTTCGAAGATTGCAATTCAATCATACGAGCTGCCGGCAGTTAACCAGATCCTATACTACGTATAATCATCAATTTCGATTTTTCCGATTAACAGTTAACTGGATGGATTCAATTAGAATCTCTTGTGATTACTGAAAACATAATGATAAATTCCAGAGAATGCATCTTTTTGGTGGGTAACATAAAAAGTCATATCGATGAGCAGAGCGCCTGTGGCAAGCCAGTCTTTGAATTGGCAGACGACCACTTAGTTGGCTGCTAATCGGCAATCCACATATTGAGCTTAATTCACAATATAATTTAAACTTCAATTGACTATTATTATAATAATAATATTCTTATAACAATAATTTTCGTACGTCACCACCACTATTATTCCCGTTCATCGCCACGTTATCAAGTCAGATTTTGGACGGTGATAAATTTGAACCTGAAAAGATTTAATGAAGAAAAAGTATTCCTGTGGACGTAGACCTCGATGATGTGAAATCCGGCACGAATCCTACCTATCGATATCTACTTAAGAGACTCGTTCGTTAAATATCCATTAGAAGTTGTCGAAAATTATAACTACTAATAGGCATTTTTTCTACGTGTGGACACATATTCGATGTCAATTTTCCCATATCTGGAGTGCAACAAATCTATTCGGATACGATTTGAAAAAAGTATCGCACTACTGTGCACATTTCACCCATACATTTCACCCACATCATTGTGAATATGGTCTCATTTTAATTTCTTTTACCATACACTTGGTACGAACGAATCGGATTAGTCCAACTTGTTACATTGCAGGTGCATTTGTGAGAGATTAAAATTTATTTAGTTATACCTCGAAAAAAGTGATGGAAGAGATTTATTATTAAATGTTCAGTATTTTTGGCTATTCGTTCAAATCACTCAGTACCGGTAGTCTTATCTGGTTACTTCCAGATCTTGATATTTTTGAACGCTAGCTAAGATATTGCAATTGATTGCATCTCGCAGCAGCGTATTCGACGATTATTTCTATAGTGCGGTGAATTTGTGTAAAATATTCTTACTGCGGGAAAAGGAGTTTCCCGCAGTAAGCCAGAAAACCGTATATATGTTTCCGGTTCTTTATTCGCATCAAATTAAATTCTCAACTAAATAACTAAACGCTCCGTTTTTTGTAACAGAAATGAGTCTCGTATAAGATTACAAAAGTATTGAAATCCACATTAGTGACGAATTTTTCTCAAAATGATGTAATATTTAAATAATTTTATGTCAAATTTAATTTTGCGTTTATTTATAGTTAAATTCTTCCTCGAAATCGTGCAAATGAATTCGACTTCTAATCCATCGACCACATATGACCCGCACATGTTTCCTGAACAATTACTATGCCATTTATTTAAATTAGTTTCTTCAATAGTTAATCCTATTATATGAGAGCAGTAATCAATGAGCTATAGGCACTCCAAATGCCTGCAAATATGTTTGGCGCTATAAAGGGCGCCATCCCATCACATTTAACATAAGGAATAATTACTCATAAATGCATCCACAATTCAAACTCCTGAATTTTGATTAGAAATTGCCGTGGAATCTAAAATTTCTAGGAACTTGTAGAAAAAACGTATTTCATTGGAAACTTAAGTAAATATATAACGCGACCCTCCAGAATGATAATACACACAAGTTAATCATCTAAGAAAAAATCCACAACGACCATGCCTGGGATGATAATAAAAAAATATAAGATTGAATGATATAGTTTGAGCCAATTATTTCAGTGCTTGAACCCTGTAATTTTATACATCGGCAACGTTGTCTCTCAACCCTCAAGGGGAGCGTCTGGGGTAAAATCTATCACGGCTATATACAGACGGATCACTCTGAAACTTGGTACACATATGTAAAACAGAAATCTAAGCCTTGATTGGTTCATGCGAAGTTTTCGAAAAAAATGAAAGAAAACGTGAAANGGGAACATTTTTTCCGATATTTTTCGAAATTTTTCGATTTTACCCCCGCCCTCCCCCACGTTTTGCAAAATAAAATCCGAACTATAACGAAATTGGAGAAACGACTAAATGAAGTTTGTAGATCTTTCATTTTCAAATCGAACGGTATATGTCTCATTGCTGTTGCTTCAAAACTGTAGGAGGAGATAGGACTGCCGTGAGAGAGGTTTTCAGCTTTGGCAACTTTTCAGTAGAGGCAAAAAACCGCCACGCGGCACGTAAAGACACGTAACGTAGCCTAGATACCGAAAGTAAGCATCAACTCACTTCAAAGTCAGTCATCGGTGCATAGAGCCACTAAATGAATACCATCCCGCGTGCTATCTGTGAGGTTACTGAGCAGTGAGCTCTAGCCGAGTGGAGAGAACATTTTATAGTTAATTTCCCCCTTTGGAATTACTGAATTCCCCCACCCCTTCCCCCCTTAAGAGGTCTGTCGTGATCAACGTACAGAGATGGTTCTAGTACCGTTCGATGCGGCAGAACGTAAGCTTTAAGATGAGTATAAGAACCGGAGAATGTCATAATTGGCCGCTTTACGTCAGACGATCCCCTTTATGGTGCCCGGCCGAGTAATTTCCGCCTTAACTTTACTGAAGGGGCCAGGACACCTAATCATCTTACGGGATCTGTCGCGAACGCATAAATCAACGTAAAGAGATGGTTCTAGTACCGTTCGATGCGTCTAAAAGTAAGTAATCATAAGCTTTAATATGGGCCTAAAAACCGGAAAAGCCGAAATTTCGACCTTTGGACCCAGACGCTCCTCATAACGAAAACTTTGCGCATGGGGTCAGAGATGGCATTAAAAGACAGTTAATTGTGGCTAATTTTATTTTGTTCATCCCATAAAGTAAATCATTTGTAGGCCTGTATAGCCTGACTGGGCCGGGAGAATGCGTATGGTCAGATAAGAAGCCAACCACCTCATGACGTGACAGCCCCGCGGCCAATGAACCCATGCAGTTCCGTTCAGTGCTGTAAATAATTTTACAAAATACCTATTAGACTATGAATGTATCTTAAAATCAATTAGATAGAATTCTTGCGTAAATATATTTAAGTTATCATTTTATCTACTACTAAATTAGAATCAAGTTATGTCAATTTATAAATCTAGTATCGATCAATATATCTGTTTATCAATTATCAATTCACATTATAGCTTTGAACACAGCCCGTCTATCTCTTACAATACACTGCATGCCAGCATGCAGTTAAAACTAAACGATATTCAGAATATTCATATATATAACTAGGACTATTTATAGAGCACCTTTATTTTATTAGGTCAAGGGGAAGAGTAATGCTAGGTCGGCTTCAGAAACAGTCTGGCACGCACTCCCACGACACAGTGATACCGCGGACTTACGTCTCGTATGAAGCTGAAGCTGCACGACAAAG
>NW_025933249.1:0-274 GCF_000764305.2 Hyalella azteca
TTTCAAAATTCGCTAAGTGAACGTAAGTACTTACGCACTATTTTCTTGTCTATGATTGGTGGATTTTGCTTGAAAGGCCGTCAATGATTCGCTGATGAACTTACGATCTCTTACCTTTTTTTTGAAAATATGGGCCCAGAACATTGGAACATTTAGTTCAAAATAGTCTATGGCCGATACCTGTGTGTCCCGATGGCCGTGAGGGACGGTGCATATTATTCTGAAACAAAACTGAGTTTTGAAAATCGTAATGAACCTGCAATTGTATACTATT
>NW_025933250.1:0-74822 GCF_000764305.2 Hyalella azteca
TGCCAGTTGCAAAAGTCTTTCCTCATTCAGTGGAAGGAACATTGGCATAGAGAGGTGGCGTCAACAAACACCGGCCGCTTCCGACTAAGATTAGAGGACTCAATTAATTATACTGATTATAGTGGCCTCAGTAGGAGAATACAATGTGCTGTAGCACGTCTGCGCCTTGGTCACGCAGGCGTGGGTGCTCACCGCGCTCGCTTTGGGATGGCCCAGGATCCAGTATGCCCCAGGATCCAGTATGCCCCATTTGTAACCAGGAAGATACTATCTCACACTTTTTGCTAACATGTTCCAGATTTGCAGTGCCAAGATTAGCCTTTGCTGCCGCACTGGCAGACATTGGAGTGTCTTGGAGACTTAGCACAGTCTTGGGAGCTGAGATCCCTGCAGCAGAGCGCACTCATGTATTTTCTAACCTGTCACAATTTTTGTTGCAGTCTGGCAAGCTGGATTCGCTGTGAAGCCAAAGGAGCTATAAACAACTGATTTATGTCTTGCGCTAACTAACTTACTCTCAGATTCAGTCTACAGATATGAGAAACTTCTTGCTGTGAGACCTGCTGCAGCCCCGTGGAAACCTACATATTGGTGCCAGAAGCAGCACTCTTAACTAGCAAAGTACCAAGTTTTGTGCTCTGCGCTCTGCTCTTTCTCTTTGACAGGGAACAGGCTGGGAGGTGCTTTGTACACCACAAGTCTTAAAAAACCAATTAAAAAAAATATCCCTTGGAGGAGAAAGTCAGTTGCGTTCGTTGTGTAAGCACGTGTGCCATTTTGCGCTCTCTGATTGATTTACTGATAAAAGTTCTCTTAGAGTTAATTTTTGAAGGATTTCCAGACCAAAGTCATTAAGTAACATGACTGGCTTTCTCCCACAAGCCACAAGGGTTTGTCAGTCGTTCGTGTTTTTTTTTTCCTTTTTTTTCTTTTTTTCTACTCGCTCTCCTACTTCCTTCCTTTTGACTGCAAGTTGCCATCTTTTTTTGTAAATTGTTAGTTTAGTTGTCTGTTGTTAGGTATGGACTCAGACTGTCTTGCTGGGTCAGGGTTTGGCCCTCCAGCTGACTGGCTCAGAGGTCATTGTGATTGATGGAATGGATGTTCAGGGTACTATTGTTGAGGATTCAGATCTAGATAGTCTCATTGATGCAACTCCTAATGTGAATGTTGGTGCCAGCCGACCAGGGTGCAGAGGGTGGATGCAGTGTCGCCAATATATGGGTTTTTAAGCCCTAAGAGTTGCCGGGTAATTTTAAGATGCATCGCCAGGTAATTTTTGATGAAAAGCTATTTACACTGAGTAATGAAAAACTATTTACAAGACACAAACTTATTTACAAGGTTGCATGCACGTCAGCACGTGTTACCCCAAAAAACTAATTTTACCCTAAAAACAGTCCGATTGTACAGCAAGCCCAATTGGAAATTTAAGGTAATGGTCAGGAGTACTGCTTTTCAAAATTCTCTCGGAATTACACCGAACCGCCAGTGTGGAATTCTGTATAGGTAATATATTCTCATGTCAATATAAGAAAACGTATCGAAATACCAACCCTACCAGTTACCACCGCGTTACACCACCTTCCACTGCAATGAAAATTGATGAACTGAACTCATTTGAAACAGCTGTGCTTCCGAAATCGCGCGTGGTTTGCAATCCAATCCCGTGTTGCCAACGACTAATCAAGTTAACTAGTCGTTTATCTGTAGGCTAGCGGACACATTTTTGCAATGAATACATTCTAAAATTTAAAAAAAACACATCCAGCTTCGTAAAAAATTATCACGATTGGACAACACCCACAAAGTTTTCGATTTCACACAAAATTATGAGATAAACTTTGACTCTTTCACTGCGTATATTCACATGGTGTTTTCTGTTTACTTCTCACAAGATGGTGTCACACACTTATGTTTTGGTTGTGTCTAGTTTGATTTCACAAATAGACTTGATTCACATTCCATTCTGAGATTTAAATGATTGAAAGTTTTTTTTAAATTATAAAAACCTATTTATACTTTCCAGATTTGAATTTTTTGCCCTATTATGTTGAATTTATCTTGATAAATTAATGTCATGTAAATAGTTTTTTATTACTCAGCGTAAATGGCTTTTCATTAAAAATTACCTGGCGATGCATCTTAAAATTACCTGGCGACGCTTAGGGCTTAAAAACCCATATATTGGCGATGCTGCATCCACCCTCTGCGCCCTGGGGGCTGGGCTTACACCTACGAAGTGGCCAGTGGGTAAGGTGATGCGACAGTCCGGTGCGGGGCTGTTCCCATTTACGGCAGTCTGGTTTGGTCTGAGCCTCTGCGGACCCTGTGGCTTATGGCATTTGTAAGAAGTGATGACTGTGATGGTATGGGCTTGAATCATTGGTGTAGGAGCTATTGGGCATAATCCGTTTGCACTATCAGCTTGTGGGCTGAGGCATTGCTTGTTTCAAGCTGGTGTGGTGAGATGAGGCAAGTAAGAACAGCTGCATGTGTGCTAGGCTGACTAGGTATTTCTATTGCATGTAGAGGGTTGGCATTGGCTCTTGGGCTGATTTAAGAGTCAAATTTTTGGGCTATGGCAGCGCTTTCCAATTTTGTGCGGGTCGCCTGTCAAAGACCACCACTGCCCTTAGTGCACTAGATGTAACGGACCATCAACCATCATGATTCCTGCCTTCTGGAACGTAGCCTTCAAAGTTCAACACTTCAAGCCGTCCGGATCTAGGCCGTGGGTCGAACCAGCCCTCGGTCAAAGTGTCGAACGGCGGGAATGCAGCCGTGCACCACCAAATTTGTGCACCAATCAGCCCTGAAAGGAACGCCTTGCATATATCTGGATGACAACCAATCAGCCGCGGATTAACCTTGCCGTTAGTAACCAGCCCATGACATATCTTGCTTTAAATATTAGGAACTTCACGCCACCATATTCTGAAGCAAACAGCCCAGACTCAGAGAATAATGGTTGTCCACCACTGAACGTTGCATTGAATCATCACTTCATACCCTGACTTTAGCTCGAACTGTAACTTGCAGACAACGGACTGTGACCAACCAGGGTGACCAACCAGGGCCCAGGGTGCCAGTGGAACTGCATGCATCCTGCCGTGAACCACCAGGCCGTCAGTTTTAGCTCAACATCCGGGGTTAGGTTTCAGAAAGCATAGTTCTGTTCAAAAATTTATCGTCGTACGACGCGTGGCCGTTTGACCGTGGGCTGATTCGACACACGGGACAGATACAGACGGCTCCGGCGCGCTCCATCCGGGTGGTGTAAAATTTTTTCGCGTGTTGGCAGACGAAGCTTGGCCATACGACGCCAGGCTTATTTTCCTGTGGGCTGATTGATCTAATTCAATGGATGTGATCTGTCTGGTGGCATGCGGCTGATAATGTTACAGTCATGAAGTGTTGTAGGCTACATTCTTCAGGGAAGGGATCATGAAAGTCCATTCGAAGCATGGCAGTGGTGGTCACCGACAGGCGTCCCTCGAACGGCCACTTGTCGGAGGACAATAAATTTTGGAACAGAACTATGCTATCTGAAACCTAACCTCAGATGCGGTGAACGTAAAATTACGTAATTTAACGATGTGTGGAAGTCAGATTCGATCCGCGGCCTGGTGGTGCGCGACAGGTGGTGGTCAAGGCCGGAAGAGGACAAAGCCGAGTGGTGCACAGCTGATTGCCAGTGATTGGTATAGGTCCAGAGTCACTCACTCCGGAGAGATCCAAGATGTTCGATTCAGGGCTTATTGGTGTACAAAATTGGTGGTTCACGGCTGCGCTCCCATTTTGTGCTCCAATTTGTTTTACCAACTTGACCTTGAGTCTTAAGGTCAAGTAAATTCACTTAACCCAATTAAAATGGTGTGAAATTACAAGCCGTCCTGTAAGCTTACAGATACAGAAAAATGCTATAAGGCTGCTGATATGAAGCTTGCAGTGGACAAGTTGTTGTAAATGCTCATACAAGCCGTCCTGTAAGCTTACAGATACAGAAAAAATGCTATAAGGCTGCTGATATGAAGCTTGCAGTGGACAAGGTTGTTGTAAATGCTCCATGGCATGTTCATGGATACGGTAATATCGCATCAATAATACGGTAATATCGCATCAATAATACGGTTATTATTGTATATGGTAATATCATATCAATAAAGGAAAAACAAGTAAAAATCACAGAAAATGTCATTTATTCTACCTCTACATTATCTACAATGAAAGAGAAGGACTTCAGAGTACTGTTAGTAATGGATGAGTACACTCTGCTTGCATAAAATGTTTTAAAATTAAGTTTTATTCCAAGTGTCCCTAGTAGCCCCATTTGACGGGGCTACTCGGGACACTCTTTTTTTGCTTCTGGCACCTTACAAATAGCATATGGAATTTTTTTGGAGAAGCCACGTGATAGCCCTTGCAAAGAGCTTTGAAATGAGCCTAAACTTGATTATGAAATGTTTCGTGGTAAGAAGTTATGAATGAAAAACATTTGAAATCGTCCCAAGTAGGCCCAGTTGATGGTACATAGATAGTAAAAATGTAGAACTTTATGCCACTTTTTTTAGTTTTGCCATATTTTGATTAGTTTAGCTGCTACAACATTCTTACAAAATGTGGGACGACTGTCCCAATTTACCAAGCCCATCCCTTTTTACCCTGTTTGACAGTACTACTCCTACATCAAAAATGTGGTGAGCAATTAAGAACATCAGTGGGAAGCAAGGCTCAACAAACATTCCTATTGGCAACCAACACACAACAAGTGAGGAAATAGCTGCACTTTTTCTGAACCAATTCACCCAAGGCTGTGTTTCTGCAGAGGATTGGGCAGCAGATGAGGAAGTGATCAACAGCATGGAGAGTGTAGTACGTATCACGTGCTGGTACACCACAATGCCCTGACATTAGTTTCCATGAGCTCCAGAGGGATATCCAATCATCAGGGAACATTTTACCTGGTAAGGAGCCTGGACCACATTAAAATAGAGCTTCTCAACTTATTTAACACTAGCTTTGTTTGTGGAGTTGTTCCAGCTACGTGGAAAAGGGGAATCATATGCCCAATACTAAAGCCAAGGAAGAATCCAGCTCAGACCAAATCCTATAGACTCATATCTTTGCTGTCCTGCATAGGAAAACTCATAAAGAAAATCATTCAAAAAAGAATTGAACATTATATTGAATCAAGAAACACGTTTTCAACCATTCAAACAGGCTACTGTCATCGTAGAATTACAACAGAACTTCTGGCTGTTCTAACCCACATCATAGACAGGCAACAACAGGTGGAAAATATAGCTTGGTTGTTTGCAGCCATTTTTGCAAGACCTGGTGTGTGATAATGGGTGATAAACAATAAGGGTGATAATGGCTGCCATTTTTTTTGGATTGAGGTATGTCAATTCTGCAANATAGTAAATGTACAATTTCTTAACCAGCTTTCTACATAATAGATATTAATGAATAAATATGAAAAATGAACATTTTAAAAGCCATGTTTTTCTGGTGTTTACAAAACTAAAAACAGTGAAATAAATATAAATAAAAAATTTTTTAAAAACCCCGTTTTCTTAAGAGACAAAAATAAAAATGTTAACTCTTACATAACTTTGAAGTTATGTGAAATGTTATGTAAATGTATGTAAGAGTAAATGTTTTTCTCTTTTGTCCATTAGGAAAATGCAGTTTTTTAAAGTTTTTTATTTGTTTTATTTTACTGTCGTTAGTTTTGTAAACAGCAGAAAAACATGGTTTTTATTAACATTTTTTTATATTGATTTATTTTCTAGTTTTTAGTTTAGCAATTTTAGCAATTCAAATCATTTCCCAGGGTTGGTAAGTCTGGATGTTCAACAGAAAAAACTTGATTCACAACCATGAATTTTTTTTTTTATTTTTTTATAGAAAATTTTTTTTGAATATTTCTGATGATCAAATCTTGAATTGTTAGGCAGCAGAAGCATGCATGTAAAATTTCAAGTTTGTAGGATCTTCGGAAGTGCTGTAAATTAGGATTTGAATTTTTGATGGCGGACAGATAGGGACAAAGCGAAACTAAGTAAAACGTGGTAAAAAAGTGGAAGTTTATGCCACTATTTTTAGTTTTGTAATATTTTGATTAGTTCAGCTGCTACAACATTTCTACAAAATGTGGAACGTGTGTCCGGATTTACCCCGCCTGTCCCTTATTACCCTGTCTGTCCCTTATTACCCCATTTGACAGTAATTCTGCTGGTGGGAATGTCACAGCTCCACAAATGGCAACAATGGAATAAAATAATTACCAATATATTCTGAGATTTCTGTTTGAACTAAAACACATTACTTTGAAACTGTAAGATTTGAATTTACAATGTAAAAATAACTAAAAAATATCTTCCTCAGGTATTGTAATAATGTCATTGATACGCAATGGTCAAGTAAGCTTGCAGAGCTTTATTTTAGGCTCATTTGTATCAAGTTATTTATTGCTTTCAGCACTGCATCTTTGGCTAACTGCTGCACCTCAGTGGTTTCTCTGGATTCTTTCAAATTCATGGATATATATCCTAGCATACTTTATATTATCAAATATTATCATCAGACTGCTCTATTGGGATGATGAATGGATGGTAAGTTGGTGAAATTTATTGACTCACTGTTCATGTGATATGCTGCTCAGCTTATTTATGCATCTACCATTCATTGTGCCTTGAAATTTCACTTAGGTACTTCTCAACAAATGAAGTGAACCTTTTGAAAAAAAAGAAGCCATGTTATACATTTTGATTGGTCACATTTTCAGTTATATTTTATGACTCCTTCTTGTTTCTGAACAAATTGTTGTGGAACTTTTTATCAGATATTTTATATACCGTACATATTAGATTGCTTTTAATTCTTCATTAATTGCAGGTTGCTGTGTGTGGAAATTTGACTGGAGTAGCCTTTGGCTCAGGCCTGGTTATAGTTGCATTGGATCTTCATGGACTGCGTATATTTGGTGGGTATGTTATGGTACTTGCTTTTTTTCACTTCTCTGAATATTTCATCACAGCTGCCACCAACCCTACAACTCTATCATTGGACTCTTATCTTTTAAACCACAGTTGGGCTTACTGGTTAGCAGGTTCTGCCAGTTGGGCGGAGTATTTCCTTGAACTTTGGTTGTTTCCTCCCATTAAAAGTTTGTGGTATGTGGCAGCAGCTGGGGCAACCATATGCATATTGGGTGAGATCACTCGTAAACTTTCCATGATAACTGCGCAGAAGAATTTTAACCATCTTGTGCAAGTGCGGAGACAGTCTGGACACAAGCTTGTTACCCATGGTGTGTATGGCTGGTTTCGTCATCCCAGCTATGTTGGTTGGTTTTGGTGGAGTGTTGGAACACAAATCCTGCTCATCAACCCTGTTTGTGCTGTTTTGTATGCAGTCACTTCATGGCTTTTCTTCAAGGAGCGTATAACTTTTGAAGAGATGACTTTGATCAGCTTCTTTGGCCAGGAGTATATAGATTACCAGAAACGTGTGGGTACTGGTTTACCCTTCATTAAAGGTTATTTGTTGCAGGATTAATGATTAACAAATAGATAAGGCAGTTTTTGTACCAGCTATTCTATGTTCTGGCATTGTTATAATAGAATTATGCTACACCAGAGAATTAACCTTTTTGATATCTATTCACACATATACACATTCAGTTCTTAGCTCAATTGACTCCATTGATCTCACTTCTAATGTATTTAAATGATATGGTTTGCCATGATTTTGCGATAAGTTAATACAAAGTAATAATTAATTTATTTTAATAGTTATGATTACTTAAGAGAATTTTTAACTATGATTCCCTTTTTTTCTCACGACTCACTGTTGTTTCTTCCTGTACACCCTGACCTTGAAAGTTTTTATTGCTGGAATGCTGTGAAGTGGTTCATGCACAAGCAAGTTTTTTCATTGAAACGCGTATGAATAATGACCAGCGAGAATGCATTATGTTCCAATTTTCAGGGAATCAAAAATTCTTCAGATGATGTTAATAGGTAGTAGATCAAAAGGCAGGTCACAGCAAGTACCAATAATATATTTAATGACGTTTCGAATGTATCAACATTCATTTTTAACTTACAAGAATCATTGAACAATAACATTTCGATTGACATGGACAAATACCTACACAATACACATAAATAATATACAACAAGGAAATTTTTAAATTGAAATGACTGCAAATTATCTCATAGTTCAGACAAATTCGGCAGTTTGCAAACAGAAGCTGGAGTCCAATCCTCATAGATCATGGTTCCAGCAATCATCGGTCGGTTAATATTTGGTGGCAGTGCGCTGAGTGCATAATGACGAGACTGTTTGGTTCCTCCAGCACAGTGTGAGCGACGGTCTTGTGAGCTTATCTCAAGGGGTTGCCCTGTCCTCCAGACTGTAGGTGGCAGGTGAGATGGTCTCAGTGTCGTGGTTGTTAGTCATATAACTCCAATGTAGTCCAAATTATGTTGATTTGGACTACGTTACATTCAATAACTTGTAAATGAATGTTAATACATTTGAAAAGTTGTTAAATATATTATAAATATACTTGCCTTTTGATCTATTAACATCATTTGAAGAATTTTTGATTCCCTGAAAATTGAAATATATTGCATTCTCTGGTCATTATTTGTGTGCATTTCAATAAGAAAATTCTGCCGTCTAATGCTAATTTCTGCCAGCATATTTTTGTGCACAAAAGTCTTACATGTTTTGCTTGTGCTTATTTTTTGAAGATGTTAAGGCAGTTATCATTATCAGGATTAATGAACAGTTGCATTAAGCTTTGAAAGCCCTAATTTATGTGTAGGTATGGCCTAACAGTTTGTCCAAAAAGCACAGACCTACTGTAGCTTCTAGAATCTAGATGATTGCAATTAATTATTTTTTAACATTGCTGTTCCTTGGATTGTGCGTATTTGGTTGCATCACAACCTCAGTATATTGCTCATGTTTTGTTCTTACAAATCCCAATTTTTGATACAAAAAACTGATGTTATTATATATAATAGAGTTGTCCTTCTATGCCTGCAACAAATGCTTTGTTGAATATTGATCTAGAGATGTTTAGATCATCATATTACTTTAGATGTCCTTAGAAGTCCTATTAATTATTATAGGATCTATGCAAACGAACTATTAGAAATACGTAATCTTCTAATGTTTAATTATTATTACAATTACATTCATTTAAAATGTATGTCTTCCATATTGTGTTTCTAGTTTGAGGCACATGAAATTGATCATATTGTAGCATTTATTGAATAAGATAGGTAGGTACTCATTGTTGGAGCTTGAATATGATTTCACATCACTTTTTGAATCTTTTGCTATGACACATGTTCAACTTGGAAAAATACCGTAACATGGCATGTGATTTAAAAACTTAGGTATGGTATTTGGATTTTTCATGACCACTTATACGGTGATATGAAATGAATGAATTATAAGAAAAATGCACATACTTTGCTGTTACCTTATCCATGAATCCTCTGGTACTTACTATATGTGATGTACAATTATTGTGTCATGCTATTCAGTGCTACAAAGAAATATATGTGCCCTCCATTTAGTCAAATGTTCATGAGTTGCCACTAGGAAAGTACGGCTCTGATTGAATATATAAAAGACTTACCGGTATTGAATTTTAATGTAATAAGCTCCAGAAGGAATTAGTGTGTCATTGTCTTATGACAATATTTTGTAGTAAAATCTTCTTTTTCCCATTGTTCTTATCCTTCTATTTTTTAAATAAAAAAGTTTATTATGGGCTATATGATTTTGAATGATCTGCTTCATTATTATCATTAATATGCCATCAAAGTTGTCTAGACATACTACCTACCCTAAAAAGTTGAGCGTAGCACACTAACTTTCCGTGCACCTTCTTGTAAGTTTATGGTACAGCAATTTTAACTGTTATGGCGACCTGCACTTCAGTTTTGAATGATAGCTACGTGTGTTCAGAAATGTTATGACGGTTGAGTGTTTGCCTTTTACAGACGTATGGCTTATGAGTGTGAGCAAACTTGTATAGCTTATGAGTGTGTACAGTCTTGTATGGCTTATGAGTTTGTGCAAACTTGTATAGCTTATGAGTGTGTGCAGTCTTGTATGGCTTATGAGTTTGTTCACTCTTGTATGGCTTATGAGTGTGTAGTGTGCACACACTGACAATATTATTATTTAGATGCCATGAAATAGGGAGGATACTTCGCTGGTAGGGTGACCTATCAAAATGCTACCTATGTTATGTAATCCCTCTGACTTTTCGGGTAAGAGTTACGATTCAGAATCTTTACTTCTTTATCTCCCTTATTGGAATAAAACAATTTTGATGTTGAACGCATGACTCATCCTGAATGAATGGAGATCAGTGTTTTTTGAAGATGATACGATTAGAAGGCTCAACTTTTAAATGCGGATTGACAATTTTGGAAAATGTTTGACTGAATGAAAACATTAGGTATCGTAGTGTTGGAGAATTGATTGAAAATAGTGAGTTGAGAGAACAGTACAGTGCAGGTTGAAAGGGTCTTGCGTCCCTTGCTTCCACAGCTGAACATTTTTTTCACAATAGTCAACTTTGAAAATTGATGAAATTAGAAGGCTCAACTTTTAAATGCGGATTGACAATTTTGGAAAATGTTTGACTGAATGAAAACATTAGGTATCGTAGTGTTGGAGAATTGATTGAAAATAGTGAGATGCGAGAACAGTACAGTGCAGGTTGAAAGGGTCTTGCGTCCCTTGCTTCCACAGCTGAACATTTTTTTCACAATAGTCAACTTTGAAAATTGATGAAATATTGAAAATTTAAGTATTGATTATCGTGTACAAATTTGACGAATGTCCATACTTGTGCAGGTATATGGTCATTTTTTTTTTTTTGCTTAGGGACCGTTTAATTATTCGTTTCTACCATCAACGAACGCATCTCCACGAGAAGATTATTGACGGTTTGTAGTATTTTCTGGCGGCTGTCATTATCCGCAATAGAAGGAAGGCACGAGCTTGTCAATTTTGTTGAAACCTTAATCCTCTGCCGACGTATGTCAATCTCCGGGAACATAACTTTCAACCTAAATATACGTAAACTATTGAGTTTAGAAACTTGACGTTTGTGCGCAATAGTGAACATTTTAAAGTTGCCGTACGTGGCGGCAAGCATCAGTGCGAGTCAGTTTGCGCTCGCTAGAACGCATCCTTTTTTGGGAAGTAGGCTTGCGACAATATTGCTCCGATTACTCATGCCAGGCGGTAGAGGGTTAAATCTGAGTTCCAGTAATCGATATTTACTCTATCAATGCTCGTACTTATCGTGGTTTACCCTGCATGCATAAATTTATCAGAGCACTGGTGAGAAGGGACTCGAAATGTGGTCAAAATTACGAAAGACGGGAGGATCGCTGACTTGCCAGCCAGCAACGCGATCATCGCTGACTAGCTCGAGAGCGGCGCGGTCATTGCTGATCTTTCAACTTTCCCCGCCACGCTCTTCTTAAACCATGCGCCATCATCGCTGACCTCGCTTCATACGGCGCTCTCAATACACCGTGCGCCATCATCGCTGATTTACCTATATTCTTACGACGCTCTCATTAGACAATGAGTCAGTTCACGGTAGCAGAGGTGGAGGCCGGCGCGCTGCGGAGGGACGGCACAAGCACCATACAAGAGGTTACCGTCATCGACAACACTCTGCATCTCGCGGTCAGCCGCTGGCGAAGCTAAGCTCTTTCTCCACTTGATTATTTTACTGAAATAAATCCTATACTTGCGCTATAAACTATATATATAAACGATCTTGCTTATACTCAAGCTCTTGTGGATTTTCCATCTATTCTCATAAACTTTTAACCTGGCTTATATACCGCTTAAAAATCTATTTGAAATACTCGTCTTTTACCAATGCTCGTTAGTAACATTAGTGTTGGCGGAAGTGTAAAGAGCTCGTCTGTCGCACAGCTGCACCGCGGCATGAACGAGCTACGTAAGAGCGGCGAGCTGTGCGATGTCTCCCTCTGTGTTGAGGACTGCACCTTCCCCTGCCACCGAGTGGTGCTCGCCGCCTTCAGCCCCTACTTCAGGGTGAGTAGTACTGGGACTGTTATACAGTCACTATGACGTGCTGTGACAACCTTCAGCCCCTACTTCAGGGTGAGTAGTACTGGGACTGTTNGCCTACACCGCCTCCATCACCATCAACACGTCCAATGTACAGGTCTGAACCTACCAACTTCTTGCTAATAAACTTCATCTCGTGTAACATAAGGCTAATTTAAAGTTTAAAGAGAAATAACTTCAATTTCCGAGTGAAATCATCACTAAAATTCCATTTTACAAACTTGTCGCAATGGATGCCATCGAACTCTCGAATGTGTGACTACTCTGTACTAAGTTGTGAACACGACTTAGCTAAACTAGAGTACATAAAAACGACTAACTCTAGTTTATATCGAGGGCAGATCGAGCATTTGTCTCGAAATTGGTCCTTGTACATTGCAAATCTATACTAAAATTGAATGATAAATGTAAAAAAAATTGAATCAATAATATTGTACGACGGAATCAGAAACTATCACTAATAAAACCCCCTTTGCGATAGGAGGCAGGCTTTACCTTTCTAGCAGCAAAATATTTATTCATCTAATGATGGAATGGGAATTGAAGTATTTACCGANTTCCTGGAGCATCAGCTGGAGCCGTCCAACGCCCTCGGCATCCTGCAGCTCGCCGACACCCTCCAGTGCGAGGACCTCAGGGCGGCCGCTCACACCTTCGTCAACAGGTATGACTTGATTCCACACTAGGTTATTCTATAATTTAAGTTATACTGTAAACTGACTCTGCAGCTTCATTTTTGATATTATTTCTTAGTCAATTCTCAAAATGGCTGTTAGATTATTCGTCTGTAAAAATAAATATAAACCAACGAGAATCTCAATTGAAGCAACTTAATTATGTTGGTTCAATTCATTGATACATTTTCACCATGTATGGAATTAATGTTGCTATTAAAGTATTCTTTTCCTAATTGTGTTACCAGCCGTGTTACTACTTTTGCGTATCAATTATGTTACGTTTGCATAATACCGTACTTGATTCAAAACCTATTGCATGCATAGACATTCTTTCTTTACTTTTCAACTATTTACCTATATTGTAATTTTTCGAAAATTTATATAAACTTCAAACCAGTGAAGATCCTCAAATGATTTTTCTCATTTGACATTTCTTGAAAGCATGCGACGAAGTAGGGGCGTGGTAGGTGAAGCGCAATATAGCGACGTATTAGGTATTGTAATGGTCCCAAACTCACGTACTTTACAGTTTGCGGCGGCATATGTTGATCGCAACCAATATTACCCGCAGTCCTCTAGTAACTAGTTCTACCCTCAAGCATCGAGTTCTAAATAATCATATTGTTATGGCTTGCATTCTGTTGCATAACATGATTTTATTCATTATTCCGCTCTTGTCTTGCAGGCACAAAGTATTTTTTAAAATATTTCTCACTGCCGTGAGTTCAACGAGCTTCCTCGATATTTTTTGTGGGTTTATTGAATTTACTAAATATCGCAGCAAGTTTGTTGTACATCCTCAGTACTGTAGCAATTTAAAAGAGCTTTTCCTACTGTGAGGCGAAGTTTTTGATATTGTTATTGATATTCCAGTGAGTTTGAAGAATATTCTCAATATTGTAAGAGCACTCACTTCTGCAGCCAGTTCAATGAGCACTTACTATGGCAGCGAGTTTAAAGAGCTCTCACTATGCCAGCAAATTTAGAGAGCTCTCATGGCA
Organism: Hyalella azteca; assembly: GCF_000764305.2. Classification (NCBI taxonomy): domain Eukaryota; kingdom Metazoa; phylum Arthropoda; class Malacostraca; order Amphipoda; family Hyalellidae; genus Hyalella; species Hyalella azteca. The sequence goes on from NW_025933250.1 coordinate 13,838, forward strand.
GCGAGTTTAAAGAGCTCTCACTATGCCAGCAAATTTAAAGAGCTCTCATGGCAGCGAGTTTAATAAGCTCTCGCTATGGCAGCGAGTTTAATAAGCTCTCATTATGGCAGCGAGTTTGATGAGCTCTCACTATGGCAGCGAGTTTAATAAGCTCTCATTATGGCAGCGAGTTTAAAGAACTCTCACTATGGCAGCGACTTTAATAAGCTCTCGTTATGGTAACGAGTTTGATGAGCTCGCACTATGGCAGATAGTTCAATAAGCTCTCACAATGCCAGCGAGTCTAATAATCTCTCACTATGGCAGCGAGTTTGACCGCGTGCTGCGTGAGAGCGACGAGCTGCTGGACCAGAGTGTGGCGAGCCTCGTGTCTGTGCTGAGCAGCGCTGAGCTCACCGTCAACAGGGAGGAGGACGTCTTCGCTGCCGTCATGCGCTGGATGCACCACGACCACGCCAGGCGCGCCCCTCACCTACACAAGGTACTGACCCACCAATCCCTGACGTTAGTGAATGTTTCCCTCTGTTTCTGAACATTCTATGTCATTAAAATTTGACGTGTAAATTCAACATTTTATGTTATCAATAATACTTTGTATGTAAATAAACATTGTGCACCGATACTCTACTCAGTTGTTCGTGACGCTAGGATTTGGCTGCTGGATACTTCGCATGCATGTTTGTATTTTGAATGAAACGTATTAAGCATAATTATAGTTTTTTCAATAATGTACTGTAGGGACATGAACTTCATTTCTAAAGGTTCTCTGTTTTTGACTAAGTAAAGTATGTGCGCAGGTGCTGCAGTGGGTGCGCCTGTGCCAAGTGTCCCCCTATTTCCTGGTGGACGTGGTGGAGGCTGAGCCTGCCGTCCGCTCGTCGGCGGAGTGCCGCGTGCTGGTGGAGGAGGCGCGACTCTACCACCTCCTGCCCGACCGTCGCCACCAACACCACAGCAAGTTCACGCAGCCCAGACCCCGACCCACCAGGACCACGGCCATGGTATCAGTTCACCTACAATACCGCTCATGTGTGTGTAGTTGCCCATCTTGGTAGTGGCAACTACGGAATGGATGTATTGATGTGTCAGTTTTTAAGCTGAGCTTCCCGGAAGAACTTTTCCTCAGTGGGACTCCAATCCAATAGCTGGGTGCGAGAGACAGAGACTCTCACCACTGCACCACCGCAGCTAAAAAACCTCTCATCGTGTTGTATTCCAATATCTTTGCTATCTATATCTTGTCTTAGTTTCTTCAAGTAGATCAAAATATGTCAATGTTATATTGACTTTAAAATTGATTCTTTGTCGCATAAGCTCATTTGTGTTTAATATTATACATAAGCACTGCATTGCCCCTGGTTCGCTAGGGCCTGGTTGCGGTGTGTGGGGAGGACCCCTCAGGCGTGTACCAGGACGTGCATTTCTTCGACCCGAGCACCTTGGACTGGGTCATCCTCACTGTCGTCCCGGAGCCCTTGCAGTCAGTACACGCTTCACTCGTTACCAATATTGTCACATTCCTCACCTCGTCTTAGCAACAACCAATACTTTCGTATTTGTTCTTTGAACTCATCGAGGAAACTTGCTTTGTACCTCAGTTTACGGTAACAGTTGGTATAGGTACTATATGGTGGACGATTCTTTTGATTTTGTTGACTAAAACAAAACTAAATTCCAACTTAGCAGCGATTTCCAAAACACAAACGTATCCGCTTCTTCACTATTCAGTGCGACAGTGACACTCCAGGAGTTTCATTCAGAATTTACATTGGGGAAAAACGGTTAAATTACTGATTTTTCTCACAATTGCAAGTACCCTACATTTTAGATCCTTAACATGTCTTCTTTTAAAACATTTAAATAGTACTTATTATGGTTGATATCCAGTTTCCAAGATGAGCGTCGGAGCCGTACTATAAACTACTGCGTATTTCTTCACGGTGGTGATTGATGATAAAGAGCCGAACAAAATTCAATTTTTTAATTGATACTAAACCGAAGTGTAAAATATTCCCACGTCATAACTCTGATCAAACTATACCCTAACAATGGCGCCGTTGTGCAGCGGTATGAGCGCGTGCGTTATGGGCGGTGGGCGGACGCTGTTCGTGTCGGGCAGCGGCGTGTCGCGGCGCTGGCGAGGTCCGACCAACTTCGTCTTCTACAAGTTTGATTCAATGCTCGAGCACTGGATGCTGCTGCAGCCCGTCAAGACGCCCCGCTACAAGCCTGGTCAATATTTACTTCATTATTTGGGTCCTTGTGCTTGCAATTCTGTAGTTCTGGTTTTGTTGACGTTGGATGCGGTGACAGGCTATGAAAACTGTGTCGTGATTTTCAAAATATGCATGTATTATTTGCAGTCGTTATCAGGTTAATAATAACTCATTGTACGCCTCCGCGTCGTGTGATATGAACCATCCCTGAGTTGCATGAAAATTTCTTTTAGAGTCGTGTGCTTGGCAATAACGGATCTAGATGGTTGAAATTGTAAAGATTGATTGTATTTTTTGCCGCATCCAACAAGGGTTGATAGAGTTTAATAACGTTCAGCTAAATCTCAAATTTCATCTCATGGTAAGTCCCAATTCTATGTTATAGTCGTAATCTGTTATAAAAACCATTCATACATTACCGTTCCAGCCAAATGACAGATGCCTGTTCTCATAATAATAATTAACATTATTCTACGAAGCATTTATCGTGGCGTCTGGTTCAAACAAACTACGAGGGCACGTTGCACATAACTTTAATAGCAAGCGAGAAATAGACACGAGAAAGGAGCAAAAAGGGTAAAAATTAATAACCACTTGATTCATAGGCTCTATGAATGTAGTAGAGAGCCAAAACAAGCGGTGGTGACTTAAGCAATGTGATTGTCCATAGAAAGTTCCAAGTCCAGCAGAATGCCCAGATTGCGAACCGAAGATGCAAGGATGACGAACTTGTTGCACACGTAAGCAGGGTTGGTCCGGAGCTGATGCTGGCGCCGAGCAGTCGCAAACCAAATAAAGTTGTTTTTGATGCATTGAGCTGGAGTCGGTTGGCGCGCATCCAGTCTGAGACAGCGTCCATACAGACAGACGTCCGGTCCTGCAACGCTGCAGCGCCAGCCGGTGCAAAGTAGCCATAAATTTGGGTGTCTTCGGTGAATATGTGCGGATTCAAAATATGTGAATCAATTTTGTAAAATATACGTCGATAATATATAATAGGGAGAAGATCGGGCCGAGAACTGATCCCTGAAGTGAGCCGCAAGTTGCCAACGATGGCGTAGAAAAATTGTTTCCCGTGAGGAACGCATTGGAATCTATTGTGGGAATAGTTTCGTGGGGAACGCATTGGAATCTATTGTGGGATGCGACTCGAACCCCCACAGCACTGTGCCGCACAGGCCAAATGATACAAGTCGACGTTATAAAGTGGCGTGGTCGACCATGCCAAACGCGGTCGACAGATAGTAAAGCCAGTGCCCCATTGTTGCTGCTGTCCACTGCTAGCAGAATGTCTGAAAGCACCCTCAGCACAGCGGCTTCCTTCGAGTGGAGATGACGGTGTGCAGACTGGAGACGAGGCATGAGACGGGACTGCTGAAGATGCTTGTTCAGCGGTTGGGCCACAACGTGTTCTAGGAATTTCGTCAAAATCGGGCTGGAGATCAGTCGATGTGATTAGGGATCAGAAGCGTCATGGTCTTTTTTTTTCAATCGAGACGTAATGTAAGCTGATTTGAATTTCATCGGAACAACATGTTTAGTAAGGCAGCGGTTGAAAAGTTCGACCAGAAAAGGTGCTAGGGTTACAACATTCCTCTTAAGTAACGACGTCGGCAGCTGATCGCTGGCACACTGCTTCAGCCTGTTAAGGCCCGTTCACACTAGGGGCAACACACGAGAATCAAGTGCCTCAAAGCGCATGCAGAGGCGCTTTGCAGCCTCTGCATGCGCTTCTTGACCGATTGACGAGCTAGCGATTGACAGGGGCCATGCCTCATGCAACACAAGCGCGGCACTTAGTAGATAGCTATTAAAGAATTGATGTCACTTGTATGCTTAAATCGCAAATTAGCTAAGAATTTAAATTAAATTAAAAATTTAAATCAAATTAAAAATCTAAATTAATTAATTAACGAAATTCAATTCGTTCTATGGTTTCAATGTATTAATTTGTGACTTCTGATTTGTGATTCTAGATTCTACGAACTGACGATGGAAGTTTATGTGATTGTAGCAACTCCTGACAATTTATGCATTACCGTTTAGCGATTTCAAAGGATGATATAATATCGGTACGAATATTGGAACTTTTTATTTAAGAATAGACTACGGTTATATTTTTTATAAACTATCTTTTTGAATGTGCTAGTTCTCTAATTATGATGCCTATGCTAAATTCTCGTTTACAACTGGCATAGTGCGAAGAATGACGGACCGCAGCACACCCGAGAACAATGGCCCACAGCTCAAATTCGGTTACATCCATCCTCATTGACGTCTAGGTGGCAACTGGTGTTCAAAGCGCGTGGTCTCAAACTACTGAGTACAAAAGTAGTGTGAACGGTTGTGCGCGGTGAGGCACTGCAGCAAACGACTCAAAGCGCATGTCGTTGCCACTAGTGTAAACGGGCCTTTAGGCAGCGCGCGCACTGCAGCGATAACATCGTCAGCTGTGGCGCGAGTGAATTCTTGGAGCACGCAATCGAACAAGCAGGATACAAATGTTGCCGGCGGAGCATCAACTGACGACGCTCGCACTACAAAAATTTTGTTTTTTTTAAAGAGTTTGTTGTTTGTTTAAAAAGCCCGTGAAATTCCTCCACGCTTACGTCACCCGAAGCTTCTGTATGGCTTCTTCCCATGAGTTTATCCAGCGAATGCCACAACGCTCTAGGATCGCTGCGTTGGGCGTCGACTCTCTGGCGCCAAAATGTCTCTCTTTTAGATTGAAGAAGGTCGACATAATTGCACCGAGCATCTTGCCAGGTGGAGGCCACAGTAGCGGCAGCAGCAGCAGGATTGCCGCGGCTGTTCGCCCGTTAGACAGCCCGCTTCGAGGCCGAATTTCGAAGACAGCCCGCTTCGAGACCCAGCATTCATCGTCGAAACATGAGTTGGAGACTCGTTGGGGTACTCGAACTGTGCATGCAGCAATGAGGTCATCGAGTGTACAGATCAGCTTAGTGTCGTAGAGTTGCACGAGGTCGTTAACTGATAGTGCCAACCATGAGTCAGGCCGACATAGTTGGTACGGCTGCAGTTTTTCGCGTAAGACATCGCCGTCGAGACCGCGCCACGGACGACAGGTAACAGTTTTGCATGCTGGCACCGGGCGCACACATGGCACCGTCCTCTGAAGTAGTCGATGGTCAGATATTGCGATTGCTATGATGTCGACTGGCAGACTTTGAAGGCCAGCTCGCGTGATGACGGCGTCCAGCAGTCCGCTCAGCCGATGTCGTGCGTCGGCAAGGTCACGTGACAAACCATGCCGAAGGTGGCCAGAAGGTCGTTCAGCTGACGAGCAGATGGGTCTTCGACGCGATCCAGTCGAACGTTCAAATCGCCGATAATAAGGGCGGGAGCGCAGCCGTGCACCACAAATTTTGTACACCAATAATCCCTGAATCGAACGCCTTGGATCTCTCCGGACATCCACCAATCAGCCGTGAATGGAACCTTCTATCCGTAACCGATCCTTGACATCCTTCTGATTTGAATATTTTGAGCTCTACACCCCCCAGACACGAGGTCGAATAGCCTACGGTCGAATGACCGTCCACCACTGAACGTTGCGTAGAAGCATCACTTCATACCCTGGCCACCGCTCGAATTGGAACTTGCGCGCAACAGCCTGCGACCACTTGGCTTTGCCCCTGTCTCTTATACACATCTAGATGTGTATAAGAGACAGCCACAGCAACCGATCCAGGACGATAGATGGCGACTGCAACGCCCTTGAGCGATGCACAGGTGACCCTTGCACACAGCAGCTCAAAAGTGGTGGGTCGAGGGCCGACGTCAAGAACGGCAAAGTGCACGCCCCCACTGGCGACGGTAGCTACTCCACCGTAATTCGTCGCCAGGGTTTCGGGTTGTAGGTTGGGCCGCACGCGCCCTACTACCTGGAGTCCTTCATCGCGATGACGCACGATGCAAACCGAGTCAGCGTCGTGCCAGGTCTCTGTCAGGAAGACGACAACTAGTGAGAACGAGCGACAGATGTGAAAAAATTTATCAACTTACAAATAGTTATATTGTATTTAACTTTATCCCGTTTTGCGATGTCTCATGGTAACATAGATGCCATTGTAGCGCATGGCCTCAGAATGAATTGCAGCCGTATTATTGCGATGTTAAGCTATTACAAACGTGCCCGCACAGCCATACATTAATCAGATATACTGGCATACTAAGTATCAAATATCCTGCAGTTACTGCATGCCCGTATGACATAATTCCTGAAATGCTTATTGTTCGTCTACTTGATGAGCAGTGACGGTGTGTCTGAACGGCAACATCTACTGCGTTGGCGGGCAAGGTGGCGTGGACAGAGACCCGCTGGACCTGCACGGGCGGGCGGTTGTCAACACCAACGAGTTCTACGACGTCGCGACCAACGTGTGGAGCTCAGCGTCACCCATCCCTGTTGCCGTGCTGCACCCTGCCGCCGCTGCGCTCTTAGGTATGGGGATTTGCGGCCACATGAACGCTGATATTTTGCTGATAGCAAAATATCGTCGTGATATTTTGCTAAACTATTTACTTTGGAGACTTGGGACCACAATAATGTAGTGTGTGGTTGTCACTTATTGAAATTTTCTATATGGGGACTATGGAGACTAAGTCATTTGTTTTAATTATCTGGTACCGATTACATTACATAATGTACAGTCATAGTAAATAGTTGAATGGACTTTTTCCTGTGGTTATATGTTAAAGTGATAGATTTGAATGATCTGTCGATGGGAAGACAGAAATTCCGATAGCATAATAATTAGGCGAATAATCCATTCGACGACAATAATACCCATCATTTTTTTCGCATTCTTGTAGATACTTGAAAGAAATAAACTCTTTAATAACTTGCCTGGTGCAAGTCATGATTGTTACTGATTTTGTGCCTGTCATAATTACTACCTACTGATGCTTCCTAGTTGTTATCCTGAATAGCTCAAAGTTAAAAGTTTTTATATCAGAACTGTTTGCAATACTATTTCGTATTATGTTTTCAATTTGAGATGGCATTTGTTTTCCTTCGCCAGAGCTTTTTTATCTCACAATGATAATGGGTTTTATTTTGCTTGCAGGTGTACAATCCTCACCAGGACTCGTGGAGCTGCTGTGCGCGGATGCTGGTGGCGCGATGTGCCGCTGCCGCCGCTGTCTTGGATGGAAAGCTTTACGTCACCGGTAGTACCGTAACCTTGTTATTAAACTTCGCCTTGTTTCCTCGGCTTTAACTTCGCCGACGATGTAGCCATCACATGCCGAGGAAGAACTCCAGCAGCTTATCACCCGCTTTACTTATGCTTGCAGGGAATTTGGCCTGACCGTCAACCTGGGAAAGATTTAGGTACTAGCCCAGGGCACTAGACTAGAGCTTCCCAAGCATGGTTCTTGATGGTTACACCCAGGAGGTCTTTGAGAACTTTGCTATCTCGGGTCCACTGCCGGTATCTCCAGTTCACTGTACATCGAATCTGAGATTAACGGCAGGAACACCAAGTCCGTCACAGCCGTGACAAGTAAACCCAGCGTGTTTGGAACAACTCGAGCCTCACGGTGAAGACTAAGCTGTGCGTTTTACAAGGCTTGCGTCATCGGCACTCTCCTGTATGGTTGCGGGACATGGACCACTTACGCGGAGCATGAAAAGAAACTCGACGGCTTCCACAAGAGGTGTCCTCGGCGCATACTGCAGATCGGGTGGTAGGACAGAGTCTCCAATTCTGTGGTAAAAGAACTATCAAATATGATCAGAAATATGATCAGTCTGCTCTCAGTTCTCAGTGAGAGACGTCTCAGGTGGCGGGGGCATGTCAGAAGGATGGTAGCGAGCCGCATCCCCAAGGACCTCCACTATGGCGAGCTCATGGATGTCCTACGGAAAACGGGACGCCCAAAATTACGCTTCAGGGACGGGACATCTGCATGAGGAACTCCGCATCGACCCATCCTTGTCGGAGACCCGAGCAGCTGACCGAAAAAGGCTGGAGAATCTCTGACGAGCAGGATGTGTCCTGTGCTGTGGTCGAGCGCCGCGTTGGCGACTCTCAGAGGAAGTGCAGACGGAAACGACGGTCGACGCAACTGCGACAGCCATCAGCCTTCCACTTGTGAGGCTGTGGATTGGATTGTCACTTCAGGATCGGTCTTTACAGCCATTCTCGATGATACAGGCAGGAACTATAGCTACTCTATCGTCTCTCGAGATGGACGAATTCCGACGAGTAACCTTGTTACATGTGACTGAATTCTTGTTTATGTCGAGTATGAATAATTGAAAGAAAATTTTTCTTTATTGAACGAGACTGAGTGATAGTATTCCAAAATATTGCCATCCTGCTGTCAACTCAATAAAACCATTATATTTACTTAATGACTTACAAAACAGAAGCGGCGTATTCTATTGAATGAACGTATATGTTAGAGGGCAGCCTAAGTATTTGCTGACTACTTAGTTCTTTCACAATTCAAGTGAAGGATATTGAATCGAGAACGATAATTCGCAGCGCCAAACACACACACCTCAATTTGTCTTCATAAGCTGGGCAAATAAAAACTCTGCAATTATTAAGGTTATATAATTAATTGAAAGTCGTAACCTAGGTCACATGATGTACAATACAAAATATACGATTTTGTTATCACGAAGGCGGACGTCAAAATTGGTAGCTATAAATCGGCAGCAATGTTGACGTGTGATAAATAGGTTGACGTGTGATAACAACGTGTGCTGTGCAGGCGGCTGTCGGCAGCCATGTCGTAGATTGACGTGTAATAACAACGTGTGCTGTGCAGGCGGCTGTCGGCAGCCATGTCATAGATTGACGTGTAATAACAACGTGTGCTGTGCAGGCGGCTGTCGGCAGCCATGTCGTAGGTTGACGTGTAATAACAACGTGTGCTGTGCAGGCGGCTGTCACGGTTTCTTGTCGGTGACGAACAAGGCTGAGCGCTACGACCCCAAGACGGACACGTGGGAGGAGATCGCCCCCATGACCACGGCACGTCAGCACCACGGTGAGCGAAGCAAGCAACGCTCTGTAGCCAATTCTTTGGCGAGTGTGTGCAAAACACATCAAGATGCCACCAATGGTAAATATAAAAGATATATTGATGCATAGGTATATAAACTTTGTGAAGATTCTAGAAATGACTTCACACGCGCCGATTACCGTCTCAGTTAAGGTGGTCTAGAAAATTTATCCCGACCCGGTTATAATTATGAGCAAACCGGTTACGTTTCATTCCATCTAGATGTGAAAACAGTTTTCCTTAGAAATTGTCAATTGTTGATTTGAAATTCTTCTACAACTGCTAGAGAAATGAAGTCTAATAAGTGCACTCACTGAGTTTCATTCAGCATCTGATATTTTAGCCCTTTTTTCATTTCCAAAAAATAATCTAGAAGTCGCTATTATACATTTTCTCACATTAGTAAAGGAGTTAAATATTACTGTTTTCATCTTTATCTGTTTTTTCATTATATGCAGTTAAATTATTTCATGATTTACGTACCTCATACGGAATTTATGGTAGTTTAAATCAAAACAACAAACAGTAAGTCCCTATTATCTTAGTTGCATCGGAGATCAAGATAGGCTTCACTTAAGAATCAGATGTAGATCGTTGACCGAGTTCATCGAACACTGAATGGAAGGAAGATCTTTTCTTTGAATATTTCAGTGCATGTTAATATAAATAGTTTATATTTAATATAAATAAAGTTAGTATAAACCGCCTAGGCTGGGCTGCTACGCGAAGAACCTTTGTGGGAGAGCATTTCCTGCCTGCTCTGATATTCATCATCCAGCTCCGATAATTTTTTGAGTGGAAGTTTAATTTATTTACTTCAACTGAGACGCACTGAATATTTAACTGGAAATATTTAGTAACAAGACTCTTCAAATGGATGTGCTAGACACGCGGAATGAATGAAATTTCCTCCTTTAAAAAGCCACCTCAGTAGACGGAATGCTTAACGCTGCCTCAATATTCCCCGAGTTTTGTTTTGAGGCGCTATTAATTGAAGCCGCTGAAATGATTAATTAATTCTAACACGTAAAATTCTGCAGCATCGCACCACCTGCCGCTTAGAGGGAAGAGCTGAAAATATCTGCTTATCTTCCTTGAATTTTTTTGTTGACTAGTTTTTAAATAAATGGGCAAAATTTCACATACAGTCTTTTGCTATCATAGGCTTTGTGTTTATAGGGTCGAATAATGAGAATACTTTATATAATTTGAACTTTTATTATAGTAAAGTAATTGTGATTTTTAATTCATTTTCTAGTTCATAAATTATTAGAAATAATTTCTATATGTATTAATTTTTTTCTATTCAATAATATTTGATGTAAGTTTAAACTATGAGCTAAAATTACATTAAAAATGAATTTACCATTTTTAAATTGATATAATTTTAGTGGATATAATGTGATGCGGTTGAAACTCAACCACACAATGTGAAAAAAATATGTACCTACTGCATTGTTTTTTCGTTGCTATGCATCTCCCCCCCCCCCCTGGAGCTAAACATTAACGTGTACAGGCATGGCGTCACTGCACGGCGCGCTGTACGTGGTGGCAGGCGTGGGCGGCGGTGGGGAGCAGCTGGCCAGCACTGAGATGTACGACCCCAGCACCAACAGCTGGCACCCCGCGCCCGCCCTACCCTGGCCCCGCGCCCATCTCGCCCTCGACGCCATCACCGTTAATGTGCACCACCCGCACGCTAAAATTTTTGGCTAGATTGTCCTGTTGCGAAGCTGCGCTTGTAACATTTGAGTCAGACCTGTAGCAGTGGGAACCACGTAGGACGAGGTCAGGTCTGAGCGGCTGTGGGTCAGGTAGTTAGTCGTGTCCCGCCAGCCCTACAGTGAGGTTCTAGCCTTAACTCACCTCGCTTCGTTGCTCCACTAGAGATCTTGTGCCCTAGCGCTAGTTACTGTGGCTGTGCTATAAATGTTTCGTCCAGCAGCGTTATGTCTTCCGTGCTTGCTGTACTATTTTATTCAACGTGTTGCTTCTAAGTTTTCTTTACTGGAATAAAAAGCAAGTTTTACCGTGTTAACCGAAGTTTTAATAAAAGACATCCCAGTGCAATAATGTGCAATATAGCTTTAGCAGAAACCCTTGAACTTTTCACAAGATAGTTGCCGGCGTTTGGCCGTGGAGCTCCGATCATCCTGATAAGATTAAAGGTAGCGGCACACGTCCGGTGACAATGTCATCACCGTTAATGTGCACCACCCGCACGCTAGTGACCGTTGAGGCTAGAAGTAGAGCATTGAGCCCTTGTGTAGTTAAGGTAACGATCGCTACGTCCTTCATTTTAACGATGGTTAGTGTATCAGCAAGTTATTCATTTTTTTCTACTCATCTAGTTCTAGCTAAGAAGTCATAAGACAGAAAAACAATGACGATCGTCATTGTATCGGATGACAGAACAATTAATCATTTCATTACTCTTAGGGGACAGAAGTGGTGTTCAATTGTGGTTAAGTTATGGAATGTACGAAGAATATGCTCTTTATGAATGGGGCGACTGCGTGGAGCCTTGAAAACTATGTTTCTTCGTCGATGTAAGGAACGTGCCAAGTGGAATATAATGAATAAGAATCTACACTAATTTAGTTCGTTTTTTTTATTGTTCGTTGCTATGATGAATTATTCATGGCAGCGCACTATAAGCTTCTTTCACCCAAGGACAGACCTCGTCTTTGACGCAGTGTCGCGAAGCACCTTCTCAAGAATTTAGAAAGTTATCGTTAGGTATCGGCTAATCTTAACTCACAACCTCTCGTCGACCGTTAGATGCTTTGACTTGAAAAGTTAATCGCGATTTTCTTATCATGCAGTTCGGCAATGAAACTTGAGCGTTCGCATTGAGTAGGTACGTCATTGAGAGGCAATTAGACGACGTGTTCCCAATGAGGTGTTATATCGTTATTGTAAAATGTCAATTACATGCCGATAGCGAAATGTGCCAGTGCGTCACGATGTAGGTGGTCTTTTATCACCTTATAAATATCACATTTCAAGACGCGAGCCTCGATGAAAGTTTCGTGGTGATTTAGTATTGTGCAAGTAATTTTAACAAGGATGGTCTTTAAGATTTATTCCCAGCTCTAACTTACCATCTACAGTTCAATGAGATGGCCACGCTTATTTTCCTGGTTATTCTAGGTTACACGATCTATTTGATCATTCACCTTGGCAGACGATTTTCCCGTGTCTATTTGTTGCAATATACGACCAGTAATTCATGGCTTGACCATACATGATCACGATTTTAATGCAGAAAACAGTTTTGTTTTAAGCCACTTATGTGGTTTCCGCCATCTCCAACATTCTCTTAAATGCAATTGGAATTGAGTTTTTGACGCTGTTTTTTCTGATCTCAAACACTTATGCTCCTAGTCATTATTTTATTATCTTATCTAAAAAATTGTTAAAAGCGAGCGATGAAAGGAAGAAGAGATGAACGTGGAAAACTATTCGTGTTGTGTTACGTTAGTATGCGACATTTGGCTTAGTCGGATATTCCATTTTTTGATGAAAACTGCTATAAGGCCGTAACTTTCGAAAAAGTTCCCAACCATAAATCGTGCAGCTCGAACTTCATTTGCAAGAGTCTGAAGTTATTTTAGGCGTTCTGCGATATTTAATCTTGGAGGAAGATTTAGCTCTGAAGACCAAAATGAATCATTTCAGTGTCAATTTCAAGCTGTGGTGACATTTATCAGATATTCTTTCACTAGCCGAACTCATTTGAAGTCCTGCGTCGTTACATATCACGTGTTGTATATAATTACTTCGTTGCAGTTACGTTTCACGGCATTTATGTGATGCATGTTTTAGGCATCGCTCATACTGTACACGTGTACTTACTATTTTGTTCCTACAAGTGCTTGTTGAATAAATATACCTGCACGACGAATTTTTTTTCCCCCACTAGAGAACAGACAACTATTTGATTTAAACAGGCGAACAATATGCATGCTATGTCGAAAGGATCAAGATTTCTGGTATGCTCGACAGTACATAGTAATATTTTACTCGATAAAAATTGGAGACGAGGATGTCACCTCAGCAGTATCTTCCGACTCGATCCAGGCGTACCTAACAACACGACTGGAGCTTCAGAGGATGGTGAACGCTCGTTTAATTCCCACTTCCCATGCGCCGACTGCACAAGCGCATCGGTGTCGCCTCTTAAGGGGACCGGCTACCCTAAAATTTTCAATTTTGGCGTTTTTCGGTTTTTGTGCTCATCTGAAAGCTGGAATTCTGCTCTTTCCAATGGTACCACTGCCATAGGACATGGGTGGAGAAAATGTTGCTTGCCAATGAAATTAACAGGCAGCGTATGATGTGCACCGAAGTTCAGCGATATCCAGAGGTGGGCAGTAGCGCGCTACACGTAGCGGCCGCTAAATTTTCAGTAGCGGTAGCGGCGCTACATTTAAGGCAACGTAGCGGTAGCGGTAGCGCCCGCAACATATTTAAGTAGCGATACGAGGTTTTGCCGCTACAGTACTACCGCTACATTTATAGATAAAGTCTTTAGATTTTACTTAATAATATTAAATATTATTTCAAAAACAGCATGATACATACATAATATAAATTTCAGAATAAAACTGCACGAAAGATTTCGGTGTAATGTTGTCAACCTCAGCCTGTTACTAGTGTCAACATGTTAGTTGTTACTTGATAAGTTGTTACCAGTTACCACTTACAGGTATTTTTTCATGTTTCAGTTTGCTTACAGTTATTTTTACACAGTTATTTTTATGCTTCACCTTCCCTACATGGATGTCTACTTTAATCTACCAATCTCAAAAATAATCCACATATATATACAAATGAAAGACTGATTTTTTATATGTATATGCACATAATTTTTGAGATTGGTAGATTAAAGTAGACATCCATGTAGGGAAGGTAAAACATAAAAATAACTGTAACATTTATTTACTGTATCTAACCCGTACTAGTTCGGTTAGGTTAAATGCAATAAAGTTGCATTGATATGTTTTAAAAATGTCTTATTCTCATTAAATATTTATGAGTAAATCCCAGTTGCAGAACAATAAATATAATTTTGGCCATTGTAGCGGCTAATATAGCGGCGCTACATTTTATTGTAGAGGTAGCAGTAGCGTTCGCTACAATCTAGTGGGTGTAGCGGTAGCGCCGCTACATTTCAAAGTAGCGCTGCCCAGCTCTGGCGATATCATATGAGAACAGAATGAAGACCAAGTTGAGTGTTCTGCTTGTGACAGCTGACCCGTGTAGTTAAACCTAGAGTTATTGAAGATTCCATGCCCGATAACAAAATAATAGCAAAGTGAGAAATTCAGAAACGAGTGATGATATATATAGAATGAAATGAAATTAGTCGGATGATTTAATTGATGAATGGAGGAAAAAGGACAAGTGCATCAAGCTTACCACCCACTGCTAGCATAAGATACATTATGTTTTGAACTGAATGTTATCCTACAACAGAACCATAATTATATCCTAGGGCTTAAGCAGGACCAGTTACATTTTTAAATCATTCCATGGTCGCGCAGAACCATATTTGGTCACAAATGAAGTCTTCGCAAGGTATATATATAAAGTAAAAAAAAATATTTTCGCGATGCAGAACCGAAATTGATATTATTCGTTGCTGCGGGGCATAACGATAATCGGTTTTTAATGGCGTCGCTAGCTGAACCAAATATGCTTTATTATCGGAAAATAAAAGCTTATTTGTCAATGATGTTATTTTTCGCTCTATTACGAGGCTCATCATCCACTTAGACGAGCTTTCAGAGCGCCGGTATCGAGACCCGCGAAGCTTCGATAAGGCTCGGCTCTTCCCTGCGCGTTTCTTTTCAAATTAGGCTGTTACTCCACTCGTAAAAGAGATGGCGATATGGATTTGTCCGTGCTTACCCAGCTAATTAATTATTCACAAACGGTTGATACTAACAAAAAATATATAAACGTTGTGTTAGAAGAATTATGATGAACTTTCAGGAAACTTTGAATATAAATGTTCATCAAGTCTGCGACTTTTACACTTTTCGAGATGTCAATAGGCTATAATTTTTATTCTCCATTGAATTTTCTTGATCAGCCTCATTGTTGTACATTTTTCCTACCAAAAACTAGTTATGAACGAGCATGCTCATGAAACGAGCATGGAGTGAAAATCCCTTTTATTAACTGTTTAAATGGAGGCGTTGCGAAGATATCAGAGGAAACAGACGTGATTTATTGAGCTGTCAGTCCACGACAGCGGCTCGGTGAAGGCAAACTCAATGAGGGGCGAGGAATAAGGCCCCTTTCACACAGGGCAGTAAATACTGCCAGCGTCCGACAGTATTTACTGCCGAACCTTAGCGGACATACGAAATGTGCACTGCTGTTATTAGCCCAGCCACCAGACAGCCTTAAACCTCACGGTGTTCCCTAGGAGACAAACCTAATAACTTTAGCCCAGCCACCAGACAGCCTTAAACCTCATGGTGTTGCCGAGGAGACAACCCTGATAACTCTAGCCCAGACATCATTAAAGCACACGGTGTTCCCCATGAGACAACTCTGACTTCGCAAAGATCCAACTCGTTCCTTCTGCCGCTTCCACGAAAAAAAAAATACGAGAGGACGCGCTGTAGCTATTTTAGACTTGGGGATTTTCCTGAATTAAGGGTAATTTAGATTTCTTACCTAAATAGCGAAATGCAAAAGATTGAAATGAATCGGGCAGCTACTCAGAAGTAAGGATTTATCCTTTTTGTTTCTGCGGTGGTTGCATCTTGAAAGTTGGAGAGCCATCCTGTCGCCACACAGATAGCTGTTTTTAAAAACTTGAAACGCTGTGACAAGTGTGTGTCACAGCGGAAGTCTTGCATTAACAAACAAGATATTCAAATACGTTTCCTGTACAGTTATGAGTGGTATTTACATTTTTCGTGGCAAGTGCTGTACAGTAGCAAGTGAGCCATGAT
This sequence comes from Hyalella azteca, assembly GCF_000764305.2. Lineage (NCBI taxonomy): Eukaryota > Metazoa > Arthropoda > Malacostraca > Amphipoda > Hyalellidae > Hyalella > Hyalella azteca. The sequence continues at coordinate 30,069 of NW_025933250.1, forward strand.
TTTCACGATTCAATTGAACACTTTAATTTTCATCAATCATACCATTGATCTACATTCCACACTCTACTGGCTACGGTCATTTGTACACACATGACATGAAGTTTTTCAAAACGGAAAAATATTGGGCTCTTTACCGCATCAGTTGTCACAGATTCCTAGATAAGAATTGTCGTTACCAAAATGCACCGTACCTTGTACATTAGATACGTAGCCATAGTATCTGTAGAGAAACAGTTTATGAAGCGAAATTTTTAACAATTAAGTTAATTTTCTAAATATTCTGCTTAATTGTCATTATTTAATTTCTTCTGATTTTCTATCATCTTCACGATGCATAGCATTAAGTTACATGCTATCACATCTGGAATTTAGCTCTTTATATCATGCTGGGATGAATAATATTATTCATTTATGAGTGGCAAACATATAACGAATATTTTGTATCGTTTATTGCAACAACAATTTACAGGTTATTAGGTAAAAAATCACGATCTCCGCCTTTGCTTAACAATATGGTAGCAAGATTAATTAAGCTATAATGCGGTCACGGCTGAAGCCACAATACGGTCACGGCTGCAGCCACAATACGGTCACTGCTGAAGCCAAAATACGGTCACGGCTGAAGCCACAATACGGTCACGGCTGAAGCCACAATACGGTCACTGCTGAAGCCACAATACGGTCACGGCTGATGCCACAATACGGTCACTGCTGAAGCCACAATACGGTCACGGCTCCAGCCACAATACGGTCACGGCTGCAGCCACAATACGGTCACTGCTGAAGCCACAATACGGTCACGGCTGAAGCAACAATACGGTCACGGGTGAAGCCACAATACGGTCACGGCTGAAGCCACAATATGGCAAACAGGAGAAAGTACAATCGAAGCTCACGCTTTTATAGAAGAGCATGATCCGTGAAGCGTTCAGTGATTCTGCCTTACTATGATGAAAAAAATGAAGCGGCATAGGGGATTTCTGTAACATCACATGATTGCCGCTTCTGATAGCAGGTTCCAATAAAACAATATCTCTCTTACTTTTATCTAAGATTAATGTATCGCAATTTTTTTTAGTTTTTCTTTTATATGCTCCGTTCTACACAGTAGTCTAGCAAAAGAGGCTAACGCCCTTCCCAGTTAATCTCAATTTATGTGACAAGGATCGAACGTTTGTGGAAGAAGACTATTTTCCAAGATTTGGAACAACAAATGGCGAGAACTGAATTGAAATTTGTGTCTCTATTTTCTACCAAATGATGTTTAACGCTGATCCAAGTAATATGTGAAGATCCTGACCCAAGCACAACTGTTAGGGAAGAAGATTCGAAACTGTAACCAAAGATTGTTTCATTCCAGAGTCAAGGTTCGAAATAATTAGTGTAGGACGTCTTGGATTTGGAGTCAGAGTATTTTTCTCGTTGGGCTTCAAATTATGGAAATTTTTAATATTAGTAAGATGATGCACTTTGAATGCTCAATCGAAGACAAGTTTTTCGCTCGTTGCTGCTGTACGTAAATGTGGGGTCCCCCCGGCTTTTACCCGCGCTCTCAGTCCGCGTATTGACATTGATGTCTTCACAGCCTTTGCTTATATATTAGGAATCGCTGCAATGGGGGGTACTTTTTTACTTTTTCCATCATAACTCGGCAACGGCTGCTCNCCCGCTAGGTCAGAGATGGAGACATTTTTCTACTTGAAAGTCGAATTTCAGAGGATTTTACGATATTGGGAGCAAGGTGGACAAGCGTTCTTTGCAACTTGATAAGGAGAGTTAAGACGTCCCTAATGCTTTCATTTGCTGCACTTTCTTCCTAATAACGCTCAGTGTGAATCCAGTAAACAAGTAATTTTTTCATATAAAATGGATCCAATGTACAAATGATACTAGATGAATGAGCACGACAAAGAAATCGTGCTCCCACTCTCATCTACCAACCTCTTTGATGAGTTTCCAATGCTACTGATTTTATAACAGGAGCAATTACTGTATGTAACGAAATTTGAATCGAACAGACAGTCGCAAACCGTCGCACGATATTCCAATTCATGAAATTTTACTGAAATTGTATAAAGGAATCAATCAAACATGAATTCGTAAATCGTTATTTCATTCTTCAAAAAGGCCAAACGGAATATAGAACTCCTTTACCGTTTGGCAAAAACAGCTGCACTTACAATCTAATGATTTATACTCCGTACTGAGCATCGTTACTACCACCGTATTCAGCAATAGTATCAACGATCCACTTGTAGTAGTAACTCACGAAGCCTGCAAAAGTCGGATTCCTACCAGAGCAATCTAAATTCCGGGAAATGACTCCTACTAAGTAGCGGAATCCTCCAGCGTCAAGTGACAGCGGCGTGCCTGAGTCTCCGCTGCAAATATCGCTTCCGCTCACTCCCATGAGGCAAAGCTGCAGAGAAAAAGCGAATTTGATGATAAATTGTCTACATGGTGACATTATTCTTTTCACCTGTGGACTGATCGATCATACACTGATCTTATGCGAGCTCTTCAGAAAACGTTTCATTCCTATTCGATATCAATCTGAACGATAAACTTCGTCTGTTTTCATCCAGTGATGTAAACAGAAAAAAAATCTGAATATTTTCCAGCTATTTCATTATATAACCTTGCATGCAGTATCATCGAGGCTAGAACGACACCAAAACATTATTGTCATAAGCTCGGAAGCTGAGCATTGTCGTTTTCTTGAGTACCTGAGAATCGGGATTAAAAACCGACAGGCCCTGGCAAAATCTGTTGTCGATTGTCATCGTAGTTTGGTACAAGATTTCGCTCGAGACGACTGTTCCAGTACTTCCCCATCCTGCAACCCGCCCGACCTGATTCGTCAGGCTCCAAGTTGTAAAAGAATCTGGGAGCAGCCTCAGTGCCTTTATGTTAGGAACTAAAAAACACCAATATTAGTCTAATGCCATTGATTAAAAACATGCACACATGATAAATGTAACATATATAATCCATTTCAATTTATAGCTCAATTCAGGAAAAAAGTGTTTGTAGCGTTTATCGCATGTTATAAATTTAAGAAAAATTATAATTCTTTAACAGCAACTTCCTTTGAGGAAATTAATCTAACTCTCACCGTTTGTAGAGACTGGATTTCTCATTACAACCAGAGCAATGTCGTGTTCTATGCGAGGCTTGAGCTGGAACGCGGGATATTCTACTATGGACAAATCTTGGGCCCTGATGACGATTGAGGGAAATTGTGTCGTCTTATCCGGCCGTCCTAATTCGATTTGATATCTGGAAAGAAAACGCAATTAACTACAACTCAAATTATTATCACTTATTAAAACAAGATGACTGTGAATATCGTTGAATATGAGGGAAATGTTCAATAATAACATTCGAATTGCAACGACTATGAATATCGTTGAATATGAGAAAAATGTGCAATAATAACATTCGAATTGCAACGAAAGTTGCATTCACTGTAAGAGCTGTGCTGTAAGGTGCATAGGTGCTTGACTACACGAATGTTTCCAGTTTACCATTAAGGTTCTTTAAGTAATTTAGTATCTAGATACACGCTCTTTTTCAAACCTAATACACGAANGCGCGGACATTCGGCTCCGTCGAGTAGGCGCGGACATTCGGCTCCGGCGAGTGGGCGCGGACATTCGGCTCCGGCGAGTGGGCGCGGACATTCGGCTCCGTCGAGTAGGCGCGGACATTCGGCTCCGTCGAGTAGGCGCGGACATTCGGCTCCGTCGAGTAGGCGCGGACATTCGGCTCCGTCGAGAAGGCGCCGGCATTCAGCTTCGTTGTGTCAGCATCTGAATAGTTTTCTACGGCAAATACTCCGTCGTTTTCTTCCGTCGTCTTAACCCAAACATTCGTCTCTTCGGTGATAGGTAAGGCATTTGCAGCCACAGTTTTTGCATCATTTCCAACGGTGCTAACTTGGTTTTCTGAAATTCGATGATCTAATTTCGAGCAAACATTGGATGGCAGGCAGCAATATTTCTGAAAAATGAAAACTTGTTTTACATATTAATTATATTTTCTGAACGGTTGGGAAATGTTAACATTTTCATCCGAATCTAAAATCAATGAAACTGCTCGAAATAAATGGAAAGTTGAGTAACTATTTGAGCGCTTTATGCTTGATAAATAATAGGCGAAACTTCATGAGGCTATCCATATTTCATCGTGCACAACGATGAACTAACCCGACAATTCGCGATTGCTTCTCCTTAATTAAAATGTACGCATAGTGCACTTCTCGTCATGTCCTCTGTTGCTATAGAACCTATGAAAGCTGTAGTAGCATCGATTATTAATGAAAACACGTCCTCATGGCCGAGTTACATTACTCATTCATTTCTTCAGTTATTTGAGTTATGAATTACTGATGAATTCATTATTACCGATGAAACGTGCGTCATTGGAGAAACGTCGAACAGAAATAATCCTTGAAGTTAGAGTTTACAGTTTGACAATTACTGAAATTTTTATTTCATTTCCTTAACCTTGGAAGCGCCGGTCTTCTCGCAGATCGTGTACTCTATATCACGACTTTTGGCCAAGCTTTGCAGACGAGGACACTGACTCAACGGCACGCACGCCGCCTCGTGACAGGAACAGAGACCAACATCTGGAATAAATCGAGAGCGGTGGCATCTATATCACATGTGAATGGCATCCAGCAACATTAAAAAACCAACCACCTTAGCCAAAAATGGTAAACACTAAAATGACTTCCACTAAATCTTTTACAGTCAATTTCTGGCTCGTCTGTCGTAGTACTCCTACACGGTTCTCTCTCCTTAGTCGCAGATCAATAATACGTGTCGATTAAAACCAACTAGTTTCCCATGTTTGTTAAAAGCACATGTCGGCTCTAGATTAAGATATGACTCTAGCAGGCGTAGTCGACTTGCTCGCCTGTCTTGTGTCTCCACCACTAGACTTCGGCGTTTGGCTTGAATGTGGAAGCATTAGTTATATTCTCCACTTGCTCCTGGTCACTTTTTAACTCATAAATCCTTCCTTAATAAATCGTTCCAAGATTGATGCGGCTTACATAATTCACGGGTTTGATAATTTTTTAACGTTAATGACAAAATTTATATGGAGCCATTGAAAAGTTAGATAAGGGTGTACTGGTGTAGGTCATACGTGAATAAATGTTCGCCCTCTTTTTAACGTATTGAAAGAACGTACTCAATGGAATATTATTTCAAATTCATCAAGGCTTAAAGACGCTTTCTGGCTATAGGCGGCACCAATACATCAAATCATAACCGTGAATCATGGATTTTTTGAAATTTTTCTGCAGCACAACAATTTTGATGCGGTCAAAACAACGACCAGTTTCATCACAGTCGCGGAACAAATGTGCTACCTACTAATGATCTAACTCTGGTCAAGTCATCAATCCTGTTTACGTTTACGCATACTGAGACGCGACATTGGTAATGTTTATCTCAAAAATTTCGGTTAATTCCTTATTTTGTGTAAACTAACTTTATAAGGTTGGTTAAATTAAAATTCTGTAAATTGTTATTTCTTCCATTATTTGAATCAGTGAACTCTCAGATTTCAATGCTACAGCATCAACGACAGCAGTTACCAACATGTGTACTTCGATTATTTGAATAATTAACGGTAGTTAGACTTACTATCATTTGGCGGGTTACGAGCTGCGACCCCGTAGACCACATATGAAAGGATTAATAACACCGCACCAGTCGTGTTTTTCATCAGGGCCATAATGATGAGAATGGCTTAACTGTGGTAGGAAAAATATGAACTCAATAATTGCTTCCACATCCAAAAACTATAGTAAATTCAATTATTTGAGTAAGCTGTGATGAACTAACACATTCACGTTTCTTGGGCACACATAAACTGCTTCTTTACCAACCAACTGCTTATTATTCAAATTCCTGTCAGCCCGATTGATTAAAGTTAGTCAACGGATCAGTTGTGCTGCATTATCCTGGCACAAATTTACACACTCACTTAGTAACGAATAAACATGATCAAGTCTAACAACAATTGACGTCGAAGCTTACTGGCTCGATTAAAACGTTGAGCTTTCAACTCCGGCGGAATGGGACAAACAGCAGCTTTTGCACAAAAATTTAATTTCGCATCCTTATCACGTCCCATAACCTAAAATCACATGCACATTATTCCAGTCAAATAATACGAATATAATTATAATTGTATATCGATAATTGTATATCGTTTCGAGTTGAATATACGAGTTAAGACTTGGATTCAAGCACCTCATATCCAAATCTCCGACTAGGTGGCTTCAACAATCTCCTGTCCGAATTTACGAAAAACTGGGAAAAGTGTTGCCTGATGGGAAGCATCGAGAAGTTTAAACGGGATACGTTCCTGAATGATCTTACCGAAAATTGATACAGCTATCAGGCAATAACAATTGACAAGAGGAGGTAAATCAAATTTTAATAATAAAACGGTTCGTACATTTATTCTTCCAACCTGCAATTTCCTCTAACTTGCTATTCTCATACATAATGTTAAAGTTAAGTATTTCTTTATATTACGAATGTAATATATGGATCAATTTGTTGTTGCATCCACTACGACATTAGGTTTCAAATAAAAAATCGTTCTGAAACTCCTCATTAATCGGAATCTTGATTTGAAATTTGTTGCATTTCAACCATGCATAGGAGACCAACTGATGTAGGATTCGTCATTCAATATGTGGCCGAGTCGTATTTGACGCTTTGATTTGCTGTAAGTTATTTACGCGGATCCCTCGCCATCTTTGAAATAGTGAATCAGTATGAAGTCGAATCTATTCAAGATCATGCCAGCTTATTTCGTGTATTCATCCAGTCTTTAGTAACTAGGAACGACATCATCTCGCATAATTACCGCATTATGAAGATTCAACTGCAGGAGGCCTAGGGAGCGAAACATGGCAGCAGTCAATGAAGTCTTAATTTAGAGTATGTCGAGCAATAAAATTCGACTAGGTATAACGTTGGAACTAAGATTGCAAAATTAGCCTTTGTCCTCCGTTTTTACATCATTATATCACGCGAACGGTTTTGAATTGTGAGCATAAAGTCAAGTCTAACCATTCGTTAGCAAGTGATCGAAGAATCCGGTGAGTTTTATTACCACTCCTTCACTAGTGATTTGGAATCGCAAATTTCATTAATTCAAGTAAATTCAGATTCTCATTTTGTGACCCAAGCAAGTCTTAATGCAACCAGGAAAGTTGGTCACGCACTACATCCAATGGTACAAAAGGAACAAAATATCCTTTGGAAGAGCGTTTCGATATCCAATTAAGATGATAATTCGGCTGATAATTTCAAATCTCAAGTTCGCTCGTTCCGCCATCAACACCTATTCGTTCAAATGGATCCTAAACTTGCGCCGAGATGGAGAAAGTCAGTCCCTCCTCATAACCTGTCCTCTGTGCTGTGCTCCCTTACTGAACTCGGTTGAAGTCCTCCTAAAATCAATCCCCAAGGGTTTACCACGCTAGATAGCCATTTAACCTGTAATAGCCTTCAAATAATTCCTTGATAAACGAGTAAATTGTGAAGCTAGAGCAATTGTTTCATTAGTAATTCGGCAACCGAGCCCCCAAACCAATATTCCGTATAATGAAGGTAGAATAAGACACCTGTGGGTCAACTCCACATTATTCCACATTTCGCTAAGCAGTTTCACAGCTTCATTCATCATTTGATGAATCCAATCATTATAATATTTTTGAACATAATATTCTGCGACATCACTAAATGCATCAATATCCAAAGAAGTAAAAAAAAAACTTCTTTTGAAGTGTCGATACATAGAGCTTCAAACCTAATAACTACATTAGGTTTACCTAACCAAGAACTTCGAGTACGATCATAGCTTCAAAAAAACTTGGAGAGGTAAACGAACATTTCGATGTTCTGTCCTAGCACGGGAACTGGCCTCAAGTTTTTATATTAGGCGTTATAAATGAGTCAAGATAATAAGGCACGTGAGTGTAGACAGCGGCCACTTGGCCGCAAGCGACCGTCGGGCCGAACGAAACTAGTCCCAGCTGCACGGCGCGGCCAGAGCTGTCAAACGCGAAGGCAGGGCCGCCCGAGTCACCGGTACAAGAGTCCATCCCTTGCTCGCTGCCCAGGCAGAGCTGCTCGAGGTAAGGTGTCGTGTAGATACAGGAGATTCGGAAACGAAGTGGCATAAATACAGGCATCTGGTATGCATTTCGTTTCAAATTGAACCCAAATACACATTTCCTGATGGAAACTATTCTTCAAAAAATTTGTAGGTGGAGAAGTTTCAATGTAGAGGGACAAAATTCGCTGATAAATTTTGTGTAATATAACTTTAACGAATATGCTCACCATAATTATTTCCCACAGATTTCTCAATAACAATGGAAGGTATCAAGTGACAAACAGCCAAAAATTAATATGTTATAGAAAATTTCTGCTAATGCCTCGTTTCAACAAAAAGTTAAATTAGTATATTGCATTTTTATTTGATGTTTTCTTTACAGGTTGACTCTCACCTGCCTGCCGTCCACATTAAATGCTGAGGAGTAAAGGCTACGGCATACAGAAGGGCTAACGATGGGCAGGCTGGCGGCATTCAAGATGTTAGTGGTCGATCGTGTGCCGTCCGAACCCCAGCCCGCAACGGTCAATTTTCCTGTCGTGAGAGCTTCAGTTTGTCTTAAGCCTCTCAAGCAGATGGGGATGATGTATTCTGTCGTGAGAAAAACAATGCGAAAATTTCTTAATAATTGCGTTACTGTTCATAACTTACCGAACGATCTCTATCAAATTTGAAATCCTATTAACGAGCGATTATTTCGACTTTGATAATTACCGCTTAAAGTTACGGGTCGGCTGAGGCGCAGTAACGCAATATCGTTGATCAGTCCTTTATACTCTGGATGAACGATGATGCTTTCAACTGCAATCCTGATCGCGTTCGGCGCGCATGTGGAGGAGGCACAGTCAGGGTCTGTATTGAGAACGTGATCGCCAAGTGAAACCGAACTGAAAAATACAAGGGAAGACAATTATCACGAAATCTAGTTCTATTACAATTATGCAGTAAATTAATTTATTAGTAAATGTTGGCAAAATTTGTTCTTTAAAGCAGGTTTCATTGAAGACCAGAGAATTCGTTTTATTGACAATTTTCTTATTAGTTTTTTCAATAGATCGAATAAGATTTTTCGTTTGCACGGGTAAATCGAAAATCAGATTACCGAAGGGCATTTTTATTTCTTTAACGACGTTTCGAATGTTTCTATCATTCATTATCAAGTTAAAAGGTGCATTGAGTGATGGAATTTGGGTTGACACAAGTACAAAATCAAGTAAATAGGATACTACTCAATCAAAATTGTCTAAATGACAAAAATAATCAAGAATTAAAGCACCAAAAATTACACCGAAAACAGTCTCAATGTTCTGACAAATCCAGTAGTTTGAAGGTTGATGGCTGGGGTCCTATCCTCAATGATGAGGGCCTCAGCTATCGCGAGTCGGTTGGAGTCGGGGCATCTCATGACGACGCTGGTGCACTCCTCCAGCACCGTACGAGTTATGGTCTCGTTGTGGGCTTCCATCAGGTGGTTAATTGGTCCACCAGACTGAAGGTGGCACGTGAGACGTCGGTTTAATGTCGTAGTTGTGAGCCCGATGTAGTCCATATTGGGGAGAAGTCTACAACCTTCTCTATTGCAAAAAAATTTATAGACTACATTGGTCTCTTGAAAAACTCCCGTTTTTTTGCAGGGGTTATTGTTCATTACAAGATTCTGTATTTTCTTGTTTTTTTAATAAATCAGTAATTTAATTTTATTATTAGTTACGTTCACGATGTTGTGAACGATAGAATGAAGAATCCGTTCATCTGCTTTATATCCGCTGGTCATTTGGTTCTCATAGTAGATGGTTGTAACGTTTGCGTCAGTCTCTGGTTCATGGTTGAGTCTGTTTTGGTACATTCGAGGTTTCGAAATTTCTGTGTCGATGGTTCTAATGGTAAATCCGTTATTGACCAGGATTCTCTTGCAATTTCTCAGCTCCGTATTCAAGTCATTTTCAGACTAGCAGGTTTCGAAGGCTCGTTGGATGAGAGCACGTGTTGTGCTTCTTTTATAGCGCTCTGGGCATTCGCTATATTCGCCAAATTAATTTAATATATAATAATTTCGTCGATAATGATCTCGAAAATGTATACGTAATCAAATAATTATAATAAGGAAAATTTAAGCACTCTAATCGTGATTAGACGATATATATATAGCCGTACTACCAAGACGGCCGTAGCTGTCCTACGAAGTGACGAAATTCATTCAACAATTGTGATGGATACAACGTTTCATAATTCAATGAAGTCCTGAAACGAGGAAACCTCGTTTCCTGAACGAGGTTTGAAATGTATACAGTAATCTTTACGTATTATTGCGGTAAGCCAACAAAGACCAGTAAGTTGCTGGCGTTCGTAAATTTTTAATAAAGGAATTGTAAAAATAGAAAGTGCATTCGATGAAATCAAGCTGATTTCAATAATTAAAATGCCGATGCTTCTTCTCGAGAAGTGCCGAGGTACATGAAAAGTTGAGAACCGTAAAAACATTCGAGTGACATTTTGTAAACGCGTCAAGATTTTGAACTTAGTAACACGAAGGAAGTTTACCACTCACAGCGAATATCCTCGAGGGAGGCGAACTTCATCCACGCAGTGAGCGGCTGTCAGAACGTAGCGACTGTTTATCAGAGATCCGCCACAATGGAAAAATGTCCCAGTGCGGGCTGAAAAAATAAAAGAAATAATCGAGACATATGATGAGCACTCAACACGTTGACTCCGAAGTGGTACATATGCGTACCAGGAAGTGTATTCCTCCAGGACGTAGTGGTACATAATTCAGGGTTGCCAGATAAATTAAAAAACGGCCAAGTCCGCGAACAAAAAAGGCCAAAAAGGCTAATAACTCAATATACAAGCATATTTGTAGGTTCCTGTGTAAAAATTCCATTTTTTTTAGTTTTATTAGGAGAGTACCTTTATCATAAATATTCGCCGGCCAATGGATTAAAAAAATAAATCGGGCAATTTGTCCAGAACAATAGAGAGTCTGGTAACCCAGTTGCCAGACGTTCAAAAAAAAAAAAACCGGCGAAAACAGGTAAAAGCCAACCGGAAAAAAAGATTTTTCTAATAAAATAAAAAGCTATCAATCATTCATTTCTTATACATTGCAGGGTCTGGGAAGCCAATAAAAAATTGCGGCACGAAACAAATGTCATCTCGGAGAAAATAACATCGTTGATCGGATTTGGAACTTACAATCTTTGTCTTTAGGGAGTTATGTGAAAATTTTAGAGACCGCAGCGTCGGGACAGATGCACTTGTCGCCAACTCGACTGAATTCTCTTTTGCTGAAAACGTGTTCTCAATGCAGAGCTTGTAATCAGTTAACCAATAAGCTGACAGTAAAATTGTGGAATTCGCAGGAAAGTCCTTGAGAAATATGTTAACTGTTGGCCTGTAGTTCCATGATCAAGCGGGGAGAAGATGGAACTGTTGCAACGGAAAATATCAATTACTCGAGAACTGACGCGAACCTAATACCACTGCAATTAAAGGCGTCCTCTATAAAACACCATTTCTAGAACTGCTGCATGAGATTACTGCTCCACGAGCAACAGCGTTTATTGCCGCTTACGAGATTGCTGCAGTAAAACGGCCATCCATGGGTACTCTCCGAGGCTGACGTTGCGGCCCCGAGTGATCCTCGCAGCCAACGACAATCCACAAAGCGCAGGTATCCTTGAAGTTGCATCCTCCTCGACCACACCGGAGCGAGTAGCGGCGTTTAACGTTAGATTTTGGCAACACACCTGAAAAAATACTCCTGCTGAGACGCAACTCCCGCATCGGTAAATACTCCCGCATCAGTATTTTGATCGAACTAATTCAAATTTGTGAGCTCAATGCAGATCTCATGAACAGTTTCGTTCGTGAAATTCTACTGAATCTCGTTCCACGATGGTCAACTTTGATTAGATTGTATAGTTAGGGAAATACTGGAGTCTGGAAACCTTCAAACATATTGGAAGCGTTCGGACCTAGACCATCATGACCATGTGGATCCAAAGCTGTTATCCAATATGTCACAGAAACTTAAAACGTAATTAACGTTATCACTGATCCAATGAAATAAAAACGTTTGCTTTTTTGCCGAAGCTTTAGTGTACAACTACTCACACCAGCTGCTCCACCGGCATTACAAATATTAGGTCCTAACATGCCAGTCCCTCTTGAATTTCCAAACATTTCCATGGCCATTGGACATTCTCTGAACAGCACGCAGGAGCCGCTTGCGCATCCTGAAAGCAGTCAGCAAAAAGTAAGGTCACTAGGTCAGCAATGATATTCACAACGTATGAATTGAAATACCAGTGGAGCCCCAAACCTCTCCGTATTTATCGTCCACGAATCGGCACCTGCATAGTTTAGACTTTAGGGTGAACGCAAAAGCCAATAACATTTCGGTTTGAAGCTAACTCCCAAGTTTGAACCTAAGTGGGTGAAATAATTTTTAGGCTTGGACTGATAAATATTGCTCCTATCAATGGTACTGCAAACGCACTTTCATTTTAATCGAGTGTGGGGGTCCAGAAAAATTATACCTACTTTCTTCAATAGGCATAGCTACTGTCTTTAATAGGGTGATTGTCCATTTCTAAACACATAGACATTATGACATAGGATCTTCTATAACTCCAACTAAAAGAATAAGGAACGTCACTGTATAGTGTATACCTAGTCAAATGCAGACTCACCACTGATATTCCCAGAGCTCGGAAGTTGGTTCGATGGAAATGAAGACAGCGGGTCATTCACTGGATTTGTATCTCGGCCAGAAGTTTCTTCTGAACTGCATGCCGTAAAGACCAGCGGGACTATAAATAACCACACAGAAGCCATATCTGCAGAAGTGCAAAGAACTACCTTCAATGGCACACAAGATCAAGTCACCACTCGTCAGAAAACGCACATGCCTGATCACTAAAAACCATCTTATACAGGTAAGAACTAAGAACTATGATTTGTAGGGTTCGAAGACCACATGATGACTAGAAACGGTTTTAATGGTGCTAGAGTGCTTGAGCTTAATGGGGGCCTTTTCTCTGCTGCTAGGCCTAATAGATCGTTTCAATCGAAGTCAGACGACACAAGTGCTGATGCGACCAGCTGCATCCTGCGTGGTATTGTCATAAGATATTAATTAAGCTCCGGCATGATTGGAAATTTCATCCTGGAAATTTCTTATGAATTATCTAAGGTGCGTCAGTCATGCATTTCAGCGACTTAAAAAGAGTTTTCACCGACATTTTCGGAGCACGAAGCAACCGCAGTGATTAAAATTCTATATTTAATTGAACATCTTGCCCCATGACGCGAGGCAGCAGCTGGTTTATCAAAGTGATGCTCCAGATTCGTTATCCGTTTAGCAGCATAGGCCTAACGCCAAAACGAATGTGCAAATTAGATTCTTATCGTATAACATAATCAATCGGATTCTTGCTTATGCTCAACATTTCAGTCATATATTATATTAAATAGACTTCCCTTAGCGCACTGCCGAAGATTGTGAAATAATATAGTTAGCTAGTTTTGCCACTTGCGTTGCACCTCAATAATAGTTAGGCATCAATCTAACAGGTGGAATGTTGCCAGTCTTATTCTTTCTGAATCCATTCTATTGCTTCTTCGATTATACTGTTTTTATTTCTGGAATGCTTGGCTCGGAAACGTTATCATCCCGTAACAGTATGGATTAAGAGTGGCTAACTTTTCAATGTTTCCGGAATCGATTTGATTTGAAATAAAATATTAATTCGACTAGTTAATATAAACAAAATAGTTAACAGACGAAATTTTAAATTTGTGCTCAGTTGAAGACTACTAAAACTTTCATTATTGATTATTTTAAACATTATTTATGATTCTATTTAGTGCTCATTTTTAGCAATAGATTTATTGATTTATTGCTCATCTAGCCCAGACAGCATTAAACCTCACGGTGTTCGCTAGGAGACAACTCTGATAACTCTAGCACAGACAGCATTAAACCTTATGGTGTTCCCTAGGAGACAAACCTGATAACTTTAGCCCAGCCACCAGGCAGCCTTAAACCTCACGGTGTTCCCTAGGAGACAAACCTAATAACTTTAGCCCAGCCACCAGACAGCCTTAAACCTCACGGTGTTCCCTAGGAGACAAACCTAATAACTTTAGCCCAGCCACCAGACAGCCTTAAACCTCAAAACTTGAAACGCTGTGACAAGTGTGTGTCACAGCGGAAGTCTTGCATTAATAAACACGATATTCAAATACGTTTCCTGTAGAGTTATGAGTGGCATTTACATTTTTCGTGGCAAGCAAGCGAGCCACGATTTTCATGATTCAATTGAGCGGTTCAATTTTTATCAATCATACCATTGATCATCACTTTACTGGCTACGGTCATTTGTACACACATGAAGTTATGTTCCCGGAGAGTGACATGAGGCGGTAGAGGGTTAAATGGCCAAAGTCAGAAGCTGAATTTCTTGATAAGTATATAAGAATGAGTCATCTCGGTTGATGCCAGGAATCATTAACGGCGGTCAAAATTCTAGTAACATGTTTTCATTTCTCATAATTGATGAAAAAATTTCCGCTATCCAAAGACACTATGAACATGAACCATTCTCTACCTTGAATTATTACAGCTGTATTGCAGCAAATATATGAACNTCATTTCTCATAATTGATGAAAAAATTTCCGCTATCCTAATTCACTAAGAACATGTACCATTCTCTACCTTGAATTATTACAGCTGTATTGCAGCAAATATATGAACTCCAACTGGAAACTTATTTATTTTTAGATCGCAATTGCTAATTACATTCGATCCATCGTCCAAAATTCAAGTTCTTAATATGACGCAGGGCTTCTTCGAAGATTACATGAAAATAGAACAGGATCTCCTCGGGGGATTATTTGAACTTCGCCTCATTCTTCTGCCCTCGCGCATGCCATTACAGCGATGAGGCTCGCACACTGAGAAGAAAAGGATACGTGGCGCTGCTGGGAGGCTAAAGTGTTGAGATAAATACGTGGCGCTGCAGGGAGGCTAAAGTGTTGAGATAAATACGTGGCGCTGCAGGGAGGCTAAAGTGCTGAGATAAATACGTGGCGCTGCAGGGAGGCTAAAATGTTATAATTGAACTGTGGCAAGTTTTTGCCAATATTCCAGTTGCTTTTTAGATTCTTTATCATTTCATGAACATTACTGGAATTGTAACGTGATAAGAGATCAGAATTCTCAGAATAATTAGGAATTTAAATCTTAAGTTAATTTGTACTAACATTAATATTGCGTAGTGAATGACCCAACAAGCCAAATATGCCAAAAAACTGCAATACATATTATTTTATCATATTTTTTACATTAATTATTAAACACATACATTGATTGGAATTTTATTCCAATGAATCGAGAGTCTTCTCAAGTTAACCCTCAGTATTTTCTAAAAAACATACAGGATTCAACCCTCTTGCCATATGTTGACAAAAATTGACAAAATATCGAACTATTTCACCATCTATGCCGCCTGGATTTCGATGCCATGCACAATTGCGCACGCAATAGCTTGACCGCACCAGAACCAGCATCACAATAGCCCTGGCAATCAACATTACCCAGCTTATGGTAAACATTCCATTACTGCTGTGCCACATTCCGACTTGCCTCCTAACGAGCTTCGGGTGACATTGCCATACCACCACTACAAGAGGTCACTTTTGGCTCACCCCTATCACCATTATACAACAGACCTCAGTCTATAGTGTCCGCAGCAACCTTGAATTAGATTTAAATTACACCAGTTGTATGTAATGAGAAGACTGCGACCGCATTTAAAGCTGAGTTTTCTGGGTGAACTTGAAATGTGGTTATGAATAATATGACCTGCAGTCTGGGCCCCATTTGTGATTGTTTGTAACTCTATTGCCTTATTCGTGCTTCAGATAAATCCAGATTACGGAATTTGAATTTTTAGATTACGAGATGTATTATAAATGGTCATCCGTAATTGTGTGGGTCGAGTTTACGTTCAATCAGCAATCGTTTCATATATAAAACTGGAATATCATTACCAGATTCGAATGAGACAAGTAAATAAAATATGAAGACATGTAATATTTATTGTCTATAAAACCTATACTCTAAAATCTGATTTACTCACATCCAACCTAGCAGCTATAATGCATTCGCGGCTCCAGTAATACATGATTATTTAAAATACATACTTTTTATGTTTGATTTCATAATAAATACCATTTTACGTGTACGATGCAATATACACTGTATGTGCTCTCCAGCGTGATCAGATAATATTTTGTCTGAAATACTCACAATGCAGGATCCCAATGATTGAAAAGTGAGTTGCAATTATTTTCTAACAAATCAAACGAATTCGCCATCTTCATTATTGTTGTTCAAAATCTTTTCTTTATCCGATTCATATGGTTATTAATTGAATTTTATCAGCTCGTAAATCCTTTGGAGATATCTCAATATGGATGTTGTCTATTAACTTGTTAAAAATACGAAATGATATTGAACATCCGGTGAGGTAAACATTAATAAATTTACATTCAAATAATATTATGCATTTTCATGTCATTCAGAGGAATTGTGATGCAACACGAAGAATATTTAATTACACCTTTTTCAATAAGTAACGACACGGATGACATGAAATGGATGGCAGCTGCGAAATACTACGTATCGAGCCATAGGTCTGAGACGTGAATGGGTAGCAGTGAGGAGTTGTATATAAGATTGCACGTATATATTCAATACAACAAAAGCCTGCTTGAAATCCTAAGTCTTCATTGTAGTCTGAAGAAGCCTGATCATCGTATTGCTTATAAATTAATTTGATCCTAAAAATTCAGCTTGAGAAGCAAATTTAGTCATTGATGTGCTAGCGGAGCTAAAATAATCTAGAACATATTTCAATTAGTTCCATATGATGCATGATTTTATGTATTAGTTATTTCAACAAAATTTTACGTCGGAAGTAACTAAGATATCAGGTAGCGAAAACATTTCCAGATAACATCGATCGCAGATTTTGTTTTAAGTGTCAGGTAAATTGCAGGGCTCAAACTTCCGAAGCCGCGTAAGATGCTGATTGGTCTTTAAATGAGGAGCAAATTCGAAAAAAACTCTGTTTTCCGTAGGTTGAAATAAAAAACAACTGTTATGTCAAAACAATTTATTTTGAATCGATCGCTCGGTGTTTACTAAACTTCCTAAGGCCTCCCGGATCGAGCAGCTCTCACAGATAAATTTCGAGTAAACTTTTGAGAGCATCTCAGTCATCACAAGAAATTCTGAACTATTTTTGTTTACTTTTATACAAGAGCAAACTTCCACTCGCAGAGATTGACACGTCCGTAGAAACATTTCCAGAGAGAAACTCACTACAAGATGTGCAATCCATTACAGAGATGTTCATGGATACGGTATTTGTAAAGATTTAAAGAAGCAGAAAAGGAGTATTCAAATAATGTCTGCTTGATGCCTATTTTTCGATTGTAATCATTGCTCTAGAAATTAAAACATGTATATTGGTTGATTTTAATCCAATTTATAATCATTTATCGTAATCTAAAAGCCCAAAACACAGAAGTTGGATTTCATTTGTTGTTTGAATGCAAGATGAAACGAAATTGAACAACCGTAGTTAAAAATGCGGAATTTTTTGAAAGAAAACGGGATCAAGAACAGCAGACAATTAACACGGCCTAAGATTATTCGTAAGTAAGTAAAATATTAGACAAGATTTACGAAAATGTTAAAAATTTTCAGCAAAAATTGCTTAAACATGTAGAGGACTTGAATTATTGGTTTACATTTTTGCGACTAGGATTCGTGAAGATTTATGAAGATTGCAGTAGCATGCCATTGTTCCAATGCATAGGAAATTTAACACAATGACGCTTCAAAGCATGCTTGTGGCATGAAATTCAAGGCTGCATTTAAAAATATTGATTTGCGAAAGTATATAATTGAAGATTACAATGAGCCAGAATGACGATTTCACCGAGGTAAATGATCGCAATCAGGAACGTAGGTCACGTTAAACTTATTAACCGTGTCGACACATTTTTTTTGTGGAGCTAATTAAGGTGCAATTACTCATATAATGATAAATTTTTATTCATACGCAAATTTTCACACCTAAATTAGTCTGGCGAGAATGTAAACATGGTCTTAGATTTGTACCTAGCTGGGCCCCTAGCTGCAATTGTTTTAAGAAACTATAGACCAGTTAAAGTGTAACAAGGTTTCATTTAAGTTTCTTACTCATTTTCAAAGAAATGCTTCAAAACGAATCGTAAGATCATACTAAGCGAATATTAGCTATTTGATGATGAATTAAGTTTAGGTATTCGGTTTTGAAAAATAGAAAAAAATTGTCTCAAAATCAACGTAAGTGCAAGCGACAGATGCAACAGAATTGCCTGATAAATTGGCAATCCTGATGGCCCTTTGGTAGTGAACTTGTAACGATCATACACACCATTATTTCTGATAACTCTTTCTATAACTACCATGTCCGACAGGCAATACGATTAAAGAATTCGACTGAATTACAAAAAAAAATAATTGCAGATTACAATCATAATAGTGATCAAGATAAATAACTGCAGGAAGTGCCGAACAAATACCCATCCATTGCAGACACTGACGGCAGAGCGCAACACGACAGCATATGATCACCAGAGCGCACAATTCCGGGCGGCTGAGATGAGAGCACAAACACGCATCGATGTTGGCGAAATTAGCGATGCAAGCGTCACTCGAAGCTGCCGTAATGTGTGCGCCAAAATGGCGTTCGGTGCGTCACAATAGCATTTGGTGCGCCACAATAGCGCTTGATGCGCCACAATAGCGTTTGGAGCGCCACAATAGCGTTTGGTGCGCCACAATAGCGTTAGGTGCGCCACAACAGCGTTTGGTGCGCCACAATGTTTGGTGCGCCACAATAGCGTTTGGTGCGCCACAATGTTTGGTGCGCCACAACAGCATTTGGTGCGCCACAATGTTTGGTGCGCCACAAAGCAGCACTCGAGCTAACAAGCTCGCCACATGCTCTCCGCCGTATATAGCGAGATTGTGATCAAAATGAGACTTGCATGCAGAGGAAACTCGGCCTGATCAGACCTCCGTTATTTGGCAATGCTCATTATTGTTAATGGCGCTATTGTGGCCGCCGTGATGAGGTCCTCAGCTTTGTGCTAGCATACTTTTTGCAGTGACAAATTTATTGAGTAATTTTTTCCAGGCAGGCCTTCCTCAAAAAATACCGTACATGATCATGGACTCATGTTAAGAAAATTTAAAATTTTACATGAATTTATCGAGCCACGAATTTGCTAGTTGTTAATTAATCAAAATATATGGCGTTGTTATGTTGTTATTGGGAAGGCCATCAGCTGTGAGAATCAAGGAACCTGGCATTTATTTGCTTTGGACATTCTTATCGTCTGAGGAACGAAGCACGAGAGTTTAATCAATCTTTAGATAAAAGGTCGCAAAAAATACGACAAACAATCATCAAAACACGTTTCTTCAATGCATCATCATTGAAATTACTCACTAGCAAATAAATGTCAGAAAGTTGACTTTCAGCTGATTTGATCTTCTTAGCTTCAATAAAGGGTTCTATCCTACAAGCCTTGCACAAACTCTAAAATTGGCTTTGCAGAGTCACAATAATATACAAGTTAGTGCCAATAATCGCAGTGGACTACATCAATAAAAGATATCATAGTAAAAACCTAATTGCTAACTAATAGAAACGTGGAATAATGTTCACTACGCAGACTGCCTGCCCCAGACATGCAAATCACCCTCGAAGTTCATAAAGAAGCGACCGAACAGCCAAGCCATTATCGGAGGCAGCACGTAAACACAAGGCAGGAGCTCTCCTGGAGGCCACCCAATTCTGCACGTTAACCACCGCTGAGAAAACGTAAAACAGAAGCAACATTAATATATATTCTCCCAGTATAGTCTTAATTTTTTAATTCGGCAGGTTTTAGAGATGTGAGAGAATACTTTCTGAACGATTCTGCTAACTTTTCATTCAGAGTTTAGTAATCGCAATTTGAATGCCAGTAAATACATCGTTTTGATTTTGGGCAGGATTAATTATTTCAGGACAATCGATATTTTTATTCTAAATTTGTTTAGTTTCTAACAGAGAAAAAAGATTTTCCATGTTACAGTGAGTTATCCGAATAGGAACGCATTTGTCGGCTGCAGTATGTTTTTCAAAGTACAAAACTCGACCACACAGCAGCGCTACAACTTATTCTGGCATCAATTAAGCTTTGCGGGAATTAAGTTCAGTGACCAGATTTATATACTAGATTATACATACATCAATACAGTGAGGAGTCATAACCGAAAACGTTTCATTATAAATGTAGAAGTGTGTGTTTCGCCACCTAGAGCAATGATGAAATAACGACTTCTCCATAGTAAGGAACGAATGCCCATCCTCGATCTTCCCTTCAATATCAATAATTGATGTCTTTCTCTGGAAGTTAAGAGCGACCACAACCGATGTTCTAGAGAATCAAGTACACGTCCAAGAAAATTGAGAATAAATCTTAGTAATAAATTTTGTATTAATACGAATGGACTTCTAAGAAGACTCCATAGCTTACAACTCAAAAACAGAGAAAATAGCGAGAAATTCACCATTTTTTTCACTGAAAACGTTTCTAATGCTTGCTCTATGATCCACTTTAAAATTTATAAAATGAGAACGAGTACAAAAAATTCTCACAACCTGATTTACTCATGTATAGGTTTGTAGAGTAGTAACAAACCAGAGTAGATATTATTATATTATTACCATATTTTACAAAGAAATTAGAATGAATACAATGATAAAAAATAAAAAATCCTAAAAATTTCAACGGATAAAAAAATGCGTGTTTCAAAATAGGCTACTGTCAAAAATACACAAGAATTCTGAACTTTCCGGTCGAAAACACTGGAATTGAGGAAGTTAAAGCTGAGGATTCGTTATCTAAGAAAGCTAGTCGGTCAAAAATATAAACTGTCCTTGACATTTACATATAGTGAAAATCATTCTGAATATATCACTTGACAATTGGAATATCCATGAGGAAAAACAGTGTCATGTTTTGCTAAAATATCCAAGAAATAAAGTTTTACTATAAGGTTTTCAGTTTTGTCGGGGCCTCTCTGTCCACGAAACTCTCAGCTGGCCGGGGCTAAACCAAAGAGAGTTCACTGAACGTTCATTTATCAACTGATTTACTCATGTATAGGTTTGTAGAGTAGTAACAAACCAGAGTAGATATTATTATATTATTACCATATTTTACAAAGAAATTAGAATGAATACAATGATAAAAAATAAAAAATCCTAAAAATTTCAACGGATAAAAAAATGCGTGTTTCAAAATAGGCTACTGTCAAAAATACACAAGAATTCTGAACTTTCCGGTCGAAAACACTGGAATTGAGGAAGTTAAAGCTGAGGATTCGTTATCTAAGAAAGCTAGTCGGTCAAAAATATAAACTGTCCTTGACATTTACATATAGTGAAAATCATTCTGAATATATCACTTGACAATTGGAATATCCATGAGGAAAAACAGTGTCATGTTTTGCTAAAATATCCAAGAAATAAAGTTCTACAATGAAGTTTTCAGTTTCGTCGGTGCCTCTCAGTCAACAAAATTCCGAGCTGGGGCTCAAGCAAAAAGAGTTCACTGAACGTTCATTTATCATCGCATTAATTACGTTAATATTTTATCCGCGTAGTTAATTTTCGTTTGCAAGTCAATTTCGTCGCAAGCGTAATTAATGAGCGCGTATAAGACTTGACCTCACGTGAGGAGCGTCAAGAAATTAGGGCGATGGGATGATGGAGAGCTTGAGGCATCCGGTGTCCGTTAATCATCTGCTCTGTTTCCTGAACAAGTCGCCTTAATTCAACGACACGTTGGAGGAATGAAGGAGGTCTGTAATTATTTCACGCTGTCCTCTAACGCATGAGTGTCGCATGTTTAAGATAATTGTTATGTTTGTGGGCGTGCACTGGCGGTGTGACAAACTCTTGGGATTGTTAGCGAAAATGTAGTCTCAATTATTCATTAATTTCTCTTAACTACTAATAAATAAATAATCCTTGAGATAGATGCTAAATGTATGCAAATGGACATGGTCAGCTAATATATAAACTTTTGCTGGAATGTTTAGTGGTTTTTATTTTATGAAAACTATTAATTTATTTCTTATAGCGTTCTACACAAGTTTTGAAATTCAATCGTGTCCCTTTATATATACATTGACGCACTTTAATCATAAAGCAAAAAGTGATTGACTGGATGGTATGCGAGTGTTTTTGAAATGTGTATTTTTCACAAATAAAAGCTTTATACACGAATAGCCAATCGTTCCTAAATTCTATTGCGGGAAATTCTCGACCTCTATTTCATTCTTTGTTGTCAAAGCAGAGTATCAACGTAGCGCATGCACTCGCCGTAATATGTTACTTCTATGCCGCTGCTTGCAAGCCCTCACGAACAATAATTGTTCAGTAAATGAAGTTTCGCCAACGCTTTTTACTTTCTGCAAAATGTTTGCAAGCTACCGGCGCCTCTCTCCAGCGACGAAATCCAATTTATTTTTTTATCGGCTAAAGAAATTTGCTACAGTTTGGCCGGGTACAAATTCCAGACAAGCGCGCTCACCTTGTACGATATAAGGCGGGGAGACGGACTCCCTGCATGAAGCGTTGCGCGGCAAGGATCTTGCAGATATCCTATTGAGATCTACGCAACAATGGCAAAAGTCGAACGATTTGCGAAGATATCGTTGTCTTGACTTAAAATCCCTCGTATATAAAGTTTACAGTTTTAGTTTTTTGCAAAATGTCCAATTTACTAGTCTATTTAGCGTGTTTTCAGTATGCGGTCGTGGAAAAAATCCCTAATTTGAATTGTGATTTATTACATTTTCTCCAAACTTCTGACAACTTCCGGTAATGTTGCATGTATACAATTGTTCATTAAATCCACTCCAGAAAAAATTAGCCTCGTAAGTTACGCATTCGCTATTGGCACGAGACGAATCTCTTCGTTGTGCAGCAGCAACAACAGTTTTACAAATATTTTTCGAGCTCGTGTAATACATCCGCCTTAATTAAAACCAATTAATCCTCCACTTGGTTCAGCGCTCGAAAAGCATGTCCATCCGATCGGTCATTGCCTTGCTTTGTTGGGATTTTGTCCATTATTCCTCTACATTTCTGACAAAAATAGATGACTAATGAACTGCATGAGGTTCGGCACTTGCAGACAAAATTGTTGCACTCATCGACAAGTAATGACAACACAAGTCCGAGTGTTCCAGCAATTTCTGTGCCCTCGATCGAACCCCATGCAGATGACAACGAATGAAATATTTCGAGAAGAGGAATGAAATGAGTGCAACGAAATAAACTGTATCAATTAAAGTTTCGACTCATTTTAGAAAGAATCTATAACGAGTGAAACTTATTTTTCTCAATATCTGAGATAAATTCCCATGAAAGATAAGTAGAGTAGAAAATTATTAGCAATAAACTGATCAAAATAGAAAAAAATATCGTACATGACAGGTGCTATCTACTGGCTGTTGTAAAAATCCCTACTAAAACAAATAGAGGAAGCTCCAATCTTAAAATTCCAACATTGTTAGACTTTTGCTTATGTCAGCGGCATGCGGCATGCCTACTTAACTTAATTAAATAATGAATTGCTTCCTGTCACTAAGTTCAACGGAAAAACATGTCGCATATCCTCTTGTACAGCCTAACTACACAATTTCTGAGCGTATAGGGTAAAAATTAAATTGTCTGATAATCTCCGTGGGACTTAAGGGCTGCGGGGCAGGCGGGTCTCCCTGGAAATTAATTCTGATGAGCACAAGTCATCGCAATGTAGATTGTAGATAGCCTAAAAAATCATGTGTTGATCCTTGAACTAGTTGGTCAGAAGATTTATTTGCAACTACAGTGGTTTATATGCCTTCACATAATCCAATACAAATGAGCGTTATCCATGTTCTGTCAATTTATTGAGTCATACATCAGTTTATCTTAAATTATGTTTGTTAAACATACATGCGCTACTAGATAAATTGTATTAATTAAAAAATTAAGCTTTCATAATAATCTCTAATTCCACATTACATTTTATTCAGTTGACTTCCATCCTATCTCCAAATATATTAAATAACTATTTCTAACATTTTTGAACGCCCTGAGAACGGTCATGCTGTATTCAACACAGAATTTAATTAAAAGTCGCGTCTCTGCTCCAAAAGTCATGAACTTTTCACAACCTGACGCATCGAAGCAAAATTCAGAAATGCTGCAACACAGAACGAAGCTGAAAATGAAAGTCATCAATTCCTGGCATCTGTTAATTGGACCAGTTGCATGTAGTGTTGGAAAATCCATCACGCTTTTTTTTATATGTGTTCAGATCCATGGCTTAGGAAGATGTATTTCCTGCCTTGAAATCGCGAGGATGGCTTGAATGTTTCGTTCAGACTGTAATTTCATTAATCGTTCCTACGTTAGTGAACGTTCTAGTTGAAAAAGAAGACAATACTTTATTTTTACATTAATTTATGCTGCTCGCTTTTACCAATAAAATAGAAATTTAAAAGTATTGTTGTTAATGCTTTTCAACAATATTATCCCAGAGGGCTACTCTGAGAAATATAGTTTACAGGAATTATTCTCTAAAGGTTCCTATTGAGCATCATGACGTATCACATATCAGTTACAGCCGTCATTGTTGGCAGGGCGATCAGTCAGAAGCTAAGGAAAAATACCATCGGCAGTTCATGTTCGTTGGTCGGCTCCTAAGAACCATTCTTTACCTTCCATGATTGCGACCTGAAGATGGTCTCGATAGAAGAAGAGGCGGAAGTCGAGGTTCAGCAGCGGTTTCAATTTGAACTTTGTCGAGTTCTGAGTCATTATGGACCTGCCAATGAGGAAAAACGCATAAAAGTCATGAACTTGTGGATGCTGCAAGTTGCTGCCAAAAGACTTCATTTTCTAATTCATCTAATATCGACATCGCGAGTGGAATTGAAATACAGCGAGCAAAATACTTCAATTATTTTATGTTTCACTCGGAGTATACGATCTTTCGGAAAACCTTCTATATTAATGGTAAATCAGTGGTAAAATAAGTCTAATTATCTGATTCTGTTTAAAATTAATAAAGTTGCTACATTGTACCGATATTTAGCCCAGGTGGAGTTATTTGTGATTGATGATCTGATTACAAATTATATAAAAAGAAAAAGGAATAATTTGACAGGAACCAAATTATCGATGAAATTTAGTTGAAAATTGGAAATCAGCTGGGACCAGCATTATCATCGCCAAGGTTCGCCACGTTGGGCTCTTGATTTTTCGGCTGGGCTATTTACCACCTTTTCGGGTGCATTTTTATATCAAGTTCTTTCTAGTGTTGAACTCATTAATAAAATGTCAAGACTTATTCTGTGCTCATGCGGTAACAGCAATCTGGCTCATTTATCGTCTTACCTTAAATAGAAGGACTGGCGGCACAAGCAGCCATTCCCTGATTAAACGAGCTAGGTAACCGCGCGCTGTCACAAATTCAGCTGGCGGTTCTTCGTGTAAAAAATTAGGCGCTGCGTTATTTCAACGTAAAATTAGTGCTTTAATTTTGCAAAAACACAATTTTTCTTGAAGCGTTGAGAACAATCACACTGAAAAAATACACACTACTGATGGCTGTGTTAGTTTCCTAGATATTACTTGTTTTATATGAGCATTAGAATTGACGGGCAACATGTAAATTCATGCACAATTGCCCACGCTTATAAATGCAAAAAAGAAAACAAGTGAATCATGCGTGTTCACATTCGTAATTACACTTGAATTCAATAATGTGTTTGTATGATGTTAATTAAAGTTTGATGGTGCAAATTTATATATAGAGGAACTTAGCTCCGCAGTAGCTCCATTAGTGGGAGCTTGATCAGCAACATGGCGGGAACAATAGCCGTCCTAGTGCAGCTTCCTGTTGTAACGAAACAAAATTTGATTCAACCAAAAGATTGAGGGTATGAGAATTTGTTGTCCATTCTAGATTCTGATATTCATCTGGTATTTAGTATAAAAAAATCTGCATATGTATTCACAAATTTTTTAAACTTTCATTATTGATTATAGAGAAGTTTTTGTCCAAGAATATATAATTTGAATTCAATCTAATTTAATCCTCATAGTCTTTTTCAAACCTCGATCATGGAACACGTGTTAATGTAATTTTAAATATTCGAATGCAGCTTTGATTAACATCTAAATATTTTATCACTTAATATTTTATAGGTGCAATCCGATGATTTGTCGCCGACAAGCGAGGTCATTTTAGGTGCAATTCGGGACCAAATTTCGAGTGGATTTCTCTACCAAATTGCATGTGCACTTCTGGACCAAATTCTAGGTACACTTCGGGACCACATTCCGATGAACTTCGAACAAATTTCAGGTGCACGTCGGTACCAAATTACGTGAAATTTGAGAAAATAGACGCCGAGATCTCCTCGGCCTAAGTAAGGAATTTAGTCCCTTGAATAAAAAGGTTTAGAATAGAATAGAATAGAAGTGTCGGCGTTGAAGAAATAGGCCCATTGCCTGTTGCCGATTCATGAATTTTTCGTGACTTGATTCACAAGGGATCCGGCCTTTGGAGCCCAATCTTTCCATAGCTGACGATTGATTGAGATAGCTGCTGGACTTATTGCCTGGTCCGTAATTTGCTAGGCATTTCAAGACTGAACATGTGCTCCTGCATAGCTTCGTCTAGTCTGTTTTTGAAGATGTTCATACTCGGAGCGTCAACGATGCTATCAGGGAGGCTGTTCCACATGTCGGTGACTCGAAGCGAGAAGAAATGTTGTCGCATGGATGTGTTCCAAATTGAATTTAAATGAAAAGCTGTCAATATTTGGGGATGAAACAATTGAATTCATACTTTTTTACACGTTTATGTGTTGAAAAAATAGCGTTCTAAATGCCGAACATGATGGAATTATTTTAAACACCATAACAAAATTTGGGGACCGCCTAGGGTACGGCCGAATATAGTTGTTACACTCGGCGCAGAGTCAGTCTGGGTCTGCTTGGCTAGCCGATCGAAATCAGTTTCTGATCAGAATCTCCTATCCAACTTTATAGTCGCCTCAGAGTATGAGAAGAGTAGGCCGAGCCGAGTCATACCGAGCTAGCAAGCTAACCAGAGGCTGCCATTCAAACCCTAAGCCGAAGTGGACATAGAGGAGCTGATTTATATACGTGCCGTCTGAGCCCTAGACGGTCCCTAATTCAGGGTCGCCACCAACTCAAAATTTTGATAGGGAATTTGTACGCGGTACTATCGAATAACAGCTCGTAAGTAATCAAATATTTAATGCTTGGATGGCTCCAGTTTATCCCAACTATCGCTGTAAATCGTTAAAATGAGCTCCGTTGAGACAGCTCCGCCTGCTCTACATTAATTCTAACCTGGCACATTTTTACGGCCGTCCCTAAAAATTGACTATCATTTGAATTTTTGCGGTTGCATATGATTAGCGTCACCGGGAAGGCGTGAGCTCTTAATTAGTTAAAAGGATCAATTAATCTCGGGAGCTCGGCGTTCAATGAATGGAAAAGTTAGGAATGAATCTTCGAGAATTCAGTAAAATTCAATTTAAAATTAAATAATTTCCATTCAAGGACCGAATGCGAATGAAGGAACTGAATATTGCATGGGGTAGAAATGAACGGATAATTGCAAATTAAGACTTTGATGGCGATGACTTTATTATGCAAATTGGGTGAGGAGCCTCGAGATCACGTGGGTCGCTATCTTAAGATAATTATAGATTTGTATTGATAAGGGGGAAGTTAGCAATAAAATTTGTGTGATTTACATTTCACAATAATGAAACAATAATATGAGAATGAAATTTTAACTGAGAAATAAACGGCTTGAAACCCTTTATTAAATTACTTTAGAATATTGAAAGGGAACTGGATTGAGGTAAGAAGCAAATTGTGTAACCCTAATTATATACATACGTATTTTCTATGTCAATAGTGAAAAACTTCGAAAACGTATCTTCGGTTTACAGTATAATTATAGATATATAGATTATACACATTTTCTGCATGATAAATCGCATTTCCGTCAATAAACACCGACCCAGTCATGGTGCTATCCGTGGATGAACTGAACATGCCTGCTCTAACGCTCGCTCCAGCGCAGCGCCATGTCAATAGTGAAAAACTTCGAAAACGTATCTTCGGTTTACAGTATAATTATAGATATATAGATTATACACATTTTCTGCATGATAAATCGCATTTCCGTCAATAAACACCGACCCAGTCATGGCGCTATCCGTGGATGAACTGAACATGCCTGCTCTAACGCTCGCTCCAGCGCAGCGCCATCAGTCAAACAAACAAACGTCCTAGACCCATAAAATTCGAAGGTGATTTGCATAATATTAGCACGTGAATCCGCCATGTACGGCCAATTAATCCTCAAACTGCAGACATGCGATTTGAATTCGTCTCTGACAGCTACACTGGAGGTGAGTGTAAAGCGATGCTGGGTGCTCGTAACGAATGCTGGAATGTCCGTAAGAATCAAAGAAAGTATTCGCGCGTAAAAATCGGGCGATGAAACAAATTACAACTGCAGGCTGCAGCACTTGTGATGCGAAAGCACTCGAGTGAATTAGAAATAACTGAAGAGCGTCATCTTCTCTATCTCTCGCCATCTCATAAATTTTCATCTTAATTAATTGTTCTTACTTGAAAGAATTGGACCGAGGTAAGGTAAGTTACCTTGTAACTAACAGCATATTCCATGTTATCATGCGTGAATGTGTACGCATCGTTGTGGATTCAAGTTCGTTCTGATTTGCTGTAAAATACAAATAAATCGCGCATATTTTGAGCTTGCTAAACACCGTGAAATACTAAAAAAAAAGACCGGAACCAGAATTTCAGAGAAATTTCTTCGGTCTATTTGCTATCCGCCTTAGCGGCAGATTGTCAGATTACGACGGCAGGAGTAGGTGGATTGCAAGGATTAGTAATTTCCGGATCCAGAAGATCGAAAGAGTAATCGAAAGAGAGAAAGAAAGAAAGAGAGAACAAAGAAAGCTCGAAATAAAGGTGGACTATTACACTAAATTTGTTTGGTGGCGTGAGCAAATACTATTCTGGCGCTCGACGTTTCAAATTTGAAATGAATTTTTTTCGACATTTGAATTAAATTAGATATTTTGGGAATTTTCGGGCTATATTGAGTCATGCTTTATATACTGAACGGGGGTGGGCTCGCATTTGTCAAGATATTTAACAATGGAAGCAATGTCGTTGCCGTGGCTCATGCATCGGATTGTTTAGCACATAAATTCTGAATATAATCTATTGAGATTATTATCGACGATCTCGCAAAACAATCACGACACCTTATTTTGAAGCGCCCTTCATGTTCAAAGTACGTATGGCGTGTAATTTTCACCTGGAGTTCTTTTTTTTTATAAAAAAGCATAGCTATTAAATTTGTTATTGACTGAAACTGATTGAAATCATACTTCCAGTGGGAATAGACAAGTCGAGTAGGGAATAAATCCAACACGATTGAGGCATATACATTTCCGTTTTCTGAACACTCATAAATTACGAAGCATGAAGTAAATTTTCCATCACCGTACCATATCATGTTCAATTTTGCTAACTAAGCCAGTAAACGTTAAAAGCCTCCCAACCATCAGCAAATTTCCAGCACGTGCATAGTTATATCCAGGGCAACGTAGGGGAACCTACTTTATTGCACGTATTTCACTGGGAGCCTTTTTTTATAGCAACCAATGCAAACAATTCTGTATGGCTCGCTACTCTAATGTCCTCTACAACCGCGCTCTGCACGCACCCCCAAGTTTGCTGGCTTGCACAACATGGCGTCATGCCGGACGTCTGTTCATTAGCATCAGCAGCGTTAGCATCATTAGTTATAGAGTTTGCGTCTCGAGGTTGAGCACCTCATAGAGCGCCAAGTAGGTTATGCTCGTTATAAGATGAGATAAAACCGTTTATGAAAAATTTCACTTTCTAATTTGACTAGGTAAATTATTTTCACAAAAGAGTGCGATGAAAGTAGAAGTTTTCTTAGCAAACTACCTGTTGCCGTTATTCGGCAACAGATGAGAATAATTTCAATGATCCGAAGTCGTTGATACCGGTTAAAATTGTAGTTCTTTACAAAACCGTTATGTAAAAGAATAAAAATTAATAAAAATTAATTACCATGCTTACGTCTAACAGATCTCAAATTAGCCTACGATCAAAGATAGGTGCATTCGACATTGCAGTTTTTTTAACTTGAAAAACTTGCATCGAACTTCCGTTGCAAACGATGATATTAACGCAAGTAAGACAATGCATTTGTAATATGAACAAAACTTCAAACTAAAGGGAACTAGAATATAAAGTATATCCGAGTTTCTACCGTTGACATAAACAGATTCTCGTACTTTACGGAAACGAAAAAAAAAAACGATTCACAGGTAAATGATTCAGTAGAAGAAACAGACAGCATTTAATTACGAGAAATGTACAGCATTCAATACAAAGAAATTAACGCTGAAGCCGTCTATCATGCAATCTGTTTTCTTCTCAAGTTTCGCTTCTTTGCAGGAAGTCAACAATTCTCTTCATACTCGGCTACAGATCGTCCTAGGGAAAAGTGTGACTTTAGTCTAATCAATTTAATTTATAATGTGCTACATTTATGAAGTTAGTCTGAAATGACACTGAGCTAAAATGATTAGATTTTCTAGAAATTTCAAGGAAAATATAAAATTTTATTAGAATAATTGTTATATGAATCACTCGGCTTAGCTTGTCTTGGAACGTGAGCTCCTCTAAGCCTCCAGCTGTAGGCTGCGCCAGTCCCTGTTGCTTTGACACGATGAAAATACTTCTCTGGGAAGCCTCTGGCAAACGGCACAAGTAAACAAAAGAAATTTATTCCAGACTCGTGGCTTTCACGCAGCGAGCATCAACGATTTTCAAGGCTTTATGCGTCTAGTTTTACTGCTCTGTGTATGTTGGATAATATTTCTTTACATGATTTCAACAGAAGCTGGGAAAGGATAGGAATCTGTTTCACTCCATGGGCAAGAATGCGCTTTGTAACATCTCTAATAATATCTGGAATAAATTCCGTGCTGTAGACGGAGATGAATCATTCCACGTCAAATGTTTTTTCGAGTTGAACAGAGGCAAAAAATACTAATTCGTTTACTTTACAAAGAATTTCTTCCGACCGACAAGAACATAATGATTACCGATGAGTAAACGGACTCTCTCATGTGTAGACACGAGGGTGTAGGAGTCTCAACTACATAAAATGCGTTAACATGAGCTGTTTATATGCGACTCTTCATTACGTCTTATACTTATACTTAAACAATTGATGTAAGTAAAATCTATAGATTGAAACACACATTCATTCACGGGTTTCATTACCTATTGAACTACGGCCCTAACTTCATCACTGGAGTGTCGGGGCTTGCAGCATCGGCAATGATGCTATCTATTGTGATACTAGCCTACAGCCTCGGCAATGATTATCGTTACCGGATATTGTTTTCCCCTGACTGAAGCATGAGCCAAAACACATCGTTTAATTTAGTTGTTTTTCGATACAGCTTTTTCATCACCGGACTAAATTCGACCTTCTTGAAACGAATATTTAAATATATTTCTTCCGGGCACAAAATTTATGTGTATGTCATGCATTCGTGCGAATAAATATGCTCTCTCTTCAAAATGTTCTCAGGTATGAGAACACAACCTCCATTTACTGGAGCTTTCCAATAATTTAAATCTTGTGTGATCACTGAGCAATTTTATCGGGTAATTTACGGGATCATAATAATTAATTTTTAGCGGTAAATAGTATAAGAGCTTTCACTGTACACCGCGTCGTCGTCAGCCCTTGGAAGTTGTTATGCCACTGGCTTAGTATGCTTGGCAGAGGCGTGAGTTTTCTGTGTCAGTGCTACAATATCATGAATAAATTTCAGTTCAGGAGAATTTCTACGGATAAGCTACTGAGATTTGTCGTTCGATTGTTATCGATGGTTATTTTAAATGCAGGACATTTTTACTTCTCAATACAATTGAAAGACCAAACGATAGAATAATTCATATGTATGGGCACAGTGGGCTTTAATTCTGATATTTATATGAGCCACTTTCATCTCGATATTTGAAGAAATGAAAAAGGTTTCGGAAAATTTCATACCTTGCAGAAAGTTCGAAAACTTTTTATGTTTTGACCGAGAACTGGTTTAGTCTTTACCCACGATAAAATATCTTCATAGACAATAGTATTTTATTGTTATTTCGCCTTTGAATTGAGATCGTGCATTTGAAAACAGACACAGAGTTTTCCTTTCGACTCAGCATAATAATAACAAGTGATATTCCTGCCACTGACCACTTTCTAGAGGCGTATACAAATGCAGGAGCGATGTCAGGAATATATAGTCAGGAATTATTTAATATAGCTAAGCAGCCTCTTATTTTTACCTATTTTTACTTCTTTTATTTATGGAAATGTATGGTTTCTAATATATTTGACCCAGCCCTTTTCGAAAAATTATTTCGTGTGCGGAGAAGGATAATATTGAGCCAGCAATGAAATATATAATAAAACTCAAGAATTTGTAGGCAGTAGAAAGTGAATAATAATGTTAAGAAAAATTAGTTAACAACGAATGTAATTTTAATTGAGTATTCAAATTTTACCCACTCATTTTGCACGCTGAATCTAGTTGAAATTTTCATAAAATTTCTGTCCATTTAGACACACAACGACCCGATGATTGACCAGCAAAATCCTTTAGAATTCGACAAATGATGGACCAATTAGTCTTCTCCATTTCCTGTGTTTTTGATTCGTCGGCATGAGCGAATACACACCTGCATCTATCAGTTCACTACACGAGCCTGCATGCAGATCTGCTCACTCTGGAGAAGAGCGGAAGTTTCGAGCTCCAGACAATAAGTCAAGTCTTGCGTTGACAATAGGAACGAATAATTTTCTCAAAAACCTACATGCCAATTATTAGGTTTGGAAATTTTCCAATATACTGACGCATAACACTAACAATCAGTATGAACATTGCCCAATCCTACTTATCAGGATGAACCACTGCAACTATTTAGACAAATTGTATTTTCTTCATTACGCTATTCTTATTGACAAACACACGATAATATGAGAAAATAACGTGGCAGCCAAATGATGTATAATCACCAACGATGAATGACAAGTTTCATGTGAGGTTCAACTACCGGACCTGCCTGGTCGTCTTATTTTCAAATCCAATAATTTTCTTTTCTGATTACGATTCAAGTGGCACAATATTCATAACATATGGTCATTGATTCAACTTATTCATACAAGTCAGTATCAATTAAACGTAATAAATAAACAAAAAATATTTTTACATCTTGTGACGTGCAACAAAACTCAGATACGCAAATGTTTTCTCCAGAAAAGCTCGTGTTTTCTTACCCCTCTGTACGAAGCCGCAAACCTTGTATCATATCCTGTCTTAGGTCGGAGACACTGCATGCGTGCCTTTGAATTTTAATGCACTTTTTCTGAGCTCCTTATAGGACGCACGATGTTTATCGGGCGGTGAATTATCACTTCGTTTGCATGGAAATTCATCGACATTTATCAGTATTATATTCGGATTTATACAGAAGGCCTTTTTTCTGTTTCGATGATATCCCGAAAATTCCGGAATATATTGTATCGCTCATCGAACTGCATTCCGAGGGACCATTATTCATAGAACTTTTGGATGAATCATATACGCAGGTATTTTGAGAGAGTGCGCACTTATACGGAATAACGTCGTCAAAGATATATACAGAGGAATTTGTCACACCTTTTGCAATGGAAGGCGTGCTATGATATGTCAGAGATTAAATTATTGCAGTCGTCTGATAGGCAGCATTTCCTGTCTATTGAAGTTCATTTGATCAACTTTAATTCATTTAGTGCAACAATTAAGATTAAATAAAACCTTTAATTTCTATATATCAACGATTCAAATAACTTACTACATACCTACGTGTTACAAAGTTCCACGACTTCTTTCAATTCAAGTTGTTTATTTTGAAGAGGCACCTTGTGATAATGTTAGGGCATTACTACAGAATTTCATTCTATAATGCTACCGATCAATCTCAGATATTATGAGATATATGCATTCGAGCTGCAACATTATCCACTAATGTTTCTGTTACATTGCGAAATGAAACTTGGATCACACGACATTAAATTCATGAATTCGAGGATTAAATCGCATATGAAAACTAGTTAAGAATTAAGAATTACACCAACTTCGTTCTCGTTGCTATCCCCTCTTATGTACATAATTCGTTTCAAGTTTTCAGATGCCAGATGAAACTTCCACGCAATTTTGGTATAGATAGAAAAAACTCCACCCGGTGTTTTTCTAACGTGTTATTTTGATTATATTTATCTTCTTGATGAGTCCTAGAAGGTAATCACAGGCGCTGAAGTTTAGCCTGCTTCACGGGCCGGAGTAACGAGCCTCTTTGTCAGCGCCGTCTCTTCGCTAAAGTTGATGGCGCGATCACTTCAAGTTTTATGGCCTGCCGTCCAAAATGATCACATCTAAAAATTATTATATTATATCGAAGAAGTGTTAACGAATCTACTAGGAGTTTAACACATTTTTAAACAAGATTTGCTTAGGCAAAACATTTGTAATTAAATTTTTACTCCAGAATGCGCACGTAATTCTCAGTACCGAGGCGAAGGTTGAAAAACCATATCTTGCGGCAAAGGAAAGTTCCCACCGAATCTTCGGTTATTAGCAATTTGGAAACTAAAGAGTGTTTTGCCATACTGGATTCTGTTTTCTCGCTGGAGGGTGTTTTCCTAGTTCTGAATAAATTGATTTATACTAAATCTATATCGTTTGCACAAGTGTGGATGGATTTTAGAGCAAATAGATTCAAATATTTAGAATAAATTCACAGAAAAAAGCAGGGAATGAATTCACAGAAAATACTCCGAGAAAATTAGTTCTTTTATAATTTTACTCGTTTTTTAATGGCACATTACCGGTTTTTTGCTGAATTTTATATACTTTTCAAATAAATCTTCGGATTATTCTACCTCTTAAGACCGTCTTCCTTTGATTCAAGTCACGAGAAGAACAGTAGAGGCGTGAGGTTTGGTAACTCAATTCCCAGTCGTACAGAGCTTGAAGAACTCGCCGTGCAGAGTGCGGTCCAATGGAGGCACGTTACGAGGGTGAGAGCGAATTAACTCTGCTCGGGTCAACATGCATTGTTTGACATCAATTATTCCGGAATATCTGGAATAATTGAACATTTCTTGTATGAATATCTGAACATTCCTTGTAAGAATTCATTTCGATTTTGATCATCTAATGCAAGGCATTGAATTTAACAATTGTAACACATGCGAATATGTTCTTATCTTTTCTCATGCATTAATATTTCTCTAACATTGTAGCTGCTTAAAATTAGGTAGAGTTTGTCTAGTAAATACGAGTCTTGTACAATAAAAATGTAATTACAGTCGACAACAACTTAGCCGCTGTTATTCACCAATGTTAATTAATTCTGATACATTCATCATTTTCATGCTGCATTTTTTTTTATTTTAAAAAGGCCTCCCACACTCGCCATTCCAACAAAAAGGGAATTAATTAACGAGCGGCTGCGTCTTTTGTGTTTGTGTTAACTCTCAGTGAACTAACTCAGTGTGTTCACTCAGTTCGAACTAACAAACTTGTATTAGATAAGCTTAATATTCCTCTTCTATTCTCTGTCAATAGACCCCTAAGTTGAATAAACGAACGCTGGGGTGCAATTTAGCTCGCAAAGAATTTATTATTCGTGATAAAACAAATTTCTCAATATTCTGCTCGATTATATTCCTGTTCGCGGCAAATCCAATCTCATAGGAGAGCAGATTTAAATATTCATAAAGTGTGTCATAAACCAATTAAAAATCAAGAGCGGCAGCAGGAGTGGTCGTTACCGGTGACCTGTGGGGTGGGAGAGTTTTTTTCCCTCTTGTATAGTGAGAGCAGATAAATATTTTTTATACTTTTTCAGGTTCTTACCGGTTGATGACTAGTGGCCAATTAAAACTTGTTGATTTTAATGGGGCCGTCGCGAGCCTCTCCAGCCTGTACAACTGAAGTAGCCATAAAAAAGCTCACCAATTACAGCTGGTGCGCGGTGAGAGCTGCAACTCAGGGCGACATGATGAACTCAGCCTCTGATTACGGCAGCATCAATTACGAGGGAGCCAAAAATTCCATTTTTCCGACGTCTGCGCTTTCATAAAAAGGTAGGGCTACAAAATTTACGGAACAGAATGAAAATATTCATTAAAACTACAAGATGGCTAATTTATTCGAGACTGCGGCAGATTATTCAAACAATACTATTCGATTGCTGGAAATTGTGGCGAGGTCATAATTAATTTATATAGATTCGAGTCACCACCGCCACCCTTCGAACGGTGAAGCATTTCAAATAGGAATTCATAATAATAATGTAGTATATTTGTTTACGAACATAAATAATCAAGATCAAACAATGTTTTGAAACAGTATAGACTAATTTATTCTCTTCTTGGATACGTTTACCTGATGCATTAAATCATTACAGCTCACACGTTTCCGTACGCAGGAAATAAGACTTTATATTTCTACATAAAATTATGCAGCTGTGTTAACGTACCATAACAAGCATGAGCGCACACCAATGATATTCTACGACCAGGCAATGTATGCGCATGAACGAGTGCATTGCTGTTAATAATTGCATTAGTGCGCCGCTCTGTGGCGCAGGTGCCGTATCAGCGGCCGCAGCTGCCCCGGCTAGACGGGGAATGTAATTAACGGGCGACGCTCCGACGACTTCGTTCTATGGAATGAGATGCCTTTTCTAGCTCCCCCCGAAAATTTTTTATAAGAGTTGCGCTAGTTTTGATCGCAGGAATATCCTGGTGGCTTCTCACTCTTAGTTTAGATATTGTATAATCTCAAGAATTAACCTGGTTAAAATATATCCTTAGCAATTTTTGTTGACATGTTTGATTACCCAATTCACCACGGATACATCAGAAAAAATTTTGCTACAAAAAGAACATTGTACGCTCACCCCTTGTACATGGCAACATTAACAATCGTCTCTGCTATTTGTATCAGCAAGACCAGTAACTTGAGTTACCCTCCGTTGACATACTGAAAAAATGCAAACGAAAACAACAGATTTTCCCATTTATTGTTATCGATAAATAAAGCTATATCAATCATAAAATAATTCGCATTGGCTGCACAAGTATATATGAAGTAGCAGTTAAACTTAAATAGCAATCAGTAAACGACAACTGTACAGCGGATCGTAGTTTTTTAATTCACCCGCAACAAAACAAATAAAGACACACGGCGACTCCTTGCAGAATTTTGAAAACACTGTTGAATATTGAACCCATGCAGATGGTTACTGCTGTATTTTTGACTAATTTCAAATGTGAATAATTGGTTGTGCTTATGAGCGTGTTGAATATACAAGGGATAAGGCACCAATATTCCATATCCAATGTTCATATCCCAATTTCCGCGCTTTACTCTACATAGAAGATAAGTACATACTAACTCAGGTTGATGGTTACTCAATTGCTAGAAATTTCTCTCTACGCAGATATAAAGATTTGCGATGGTGAAGTTTGTGCAGATCGAATTTGTTTGTATGTCCCGATTCCAGGAGTCTGGTCTGATAGCTGATTGTCATCCTTAGAATGATGATGAAGATTAAGTACGTCATAGTGATGATGAAACAATCAATTTAGATGAACGTTGTATTAGTTGAATTGCACTAGATTTGAGACCCTTTCATTATATTTTCACGAAAAGCGCGCCAGGAGATCGCCAAATTTGATGAGTAATGTTGAGTGTTTTTGAGAGAAGATTGACTTAATTTATGAATTGATGCTATGAATTGACTTGAATCCTTTGCCCAGCTAGTATTTACCTCTTCAAAGTTTGCATATTTAAATCCAACTGTTGCTTGATTTGTTAAATATAACGACGTTGCAGAATCGATTTCCGCATTAAGATCTTTACTTTAGTCGCGATAAAGCTCAAGTATGAAAATTCGCAATAACACCAGATCAAATCTAAACTACGGATGAATATAAAATCTAAATATTGAATAAATATGATCTCAAATTTGAATATGTAGCGTTCATCAATTTTGGTGGGCTAAGAAAGGATCAGTGCATCACATGTGTTGATTAGAACAGCTATTGCTCTACAAAAATATGTTTGGGAAGCTGTAAAGGTCCCGAAGATAGAAAGTCGGAACTTCCAAGATAATTTAGTACACCAAGGTTAGGGAGAGGCTAAGATACGACTGAAGGGTGTGGGGCAAGTTTGTTGGTCTAGTTCTAGAGATGAACTAACCCGGAGCAAAACGGCTATGACAAAGTTAACACAAGAATGAACTGTTTCTTAGGTGGATTGATTCAAGAAGTCAGGCGGGATATTGCTACAAAGCTCTTATACATATACACTGAAAAAATGCACTTTGAAAACATTCACAACGCTGTATTACACGACCTTAAATTAAGTTCCGGAGAGAAAAATTTTCGTTTTCTCAACAGTAAAGAAAAAATTGCTCTTCGAATGATGATTTTAATCAGCTTTAATTCATGCAACAAGGCAAGAAGTCGCCCAAATCAATGACGCTTCAGTGAGCGTATGAGCTACTAGCAAAAAAAATGTCTCTATATGTACACGGAGGTAACGTTTGCGTTCAAGTGCACACAATTACAAGTCAAAGCTGTATTATGATTTAATCGGTCTCGTTTGCTTTAATATTACGAGACTCCTGACGTACGTTACGGAACCTTGGGATAGTTTAATTTTTATCAATAATTGCGCTATCGCCCGTCGCAGCATATCTATTTATATAACTTTTTTTTTTACTTTGTATTATGGCATAATGTTTTACACACGTTTGTAAAATACTCGTTTAAGATAACATGTGCATTGAAAAAAATCTCTCGGAGAGCCGATTTCACGAAGGTCTGACGTCATGCAGACATGCAGAAATAATGTAGATCGTTTGCTATTCACTTCATTGCGGAATTTTGCGTTTGAGCGAACGACTCAATTCTTCATAATGTTTGATAACGTTTTCCGATAGTCGGAAGATGAGAGCTTACCGTAATGTAAATCAGTAATCTGAGTATTATTGACTCACGCATGCAGTTGAAATTAAAGGAATTCCTGAGAGAATATTGCCGAAAAAATGTCTTGAAAACATATATTCGTATTAATTTCGTCATTTGTTTAACGGCATACCTTAGACAACGAAATTTATTCATAATTTATAATTCTTGAATAGTTCTTGATTAACTTGGAATTGCTCTTGATGGCTCTATAAGCTCTCTAATGACTTAATTATAGAGCTACATAATTATAATTAATTAATTTTAAGCTCTATAATGACCTAACTTTGATAACAATAACAATAAAGCGATTCCTAACAAGGTTCCGTTGCAATGTTTTAACGGAATCAATGAAAATCATTATTGTACATGGCATGGCCGCATGCATCGTATGACAATCCCGTAGAATTTGTTCTTAAGCTCCAAATCCTTGCTGTTCATCGCTGTATTTCTCGGTAATGCCTGATGCTCGGGCAGTTTGTGTTATGCTCGATGGCGTGGCTACATCGGCTTTAGCGTTGTGCTCGCCATATTCGTGTTGCCGAACTAAATGCATCAGAGTTGGTCCCCTGAACAGTGATATCCAAATCGCCTCGCTTAGGAATTCTCGCTGCCGGTGATGTTATGTACTCGTAGGATTGCAGGAACGGAGCAATTCACGACATATATAGTTACGGAGCACAAAAATAGGACCCCGACTGCAGCGTTAGAGCATCAAGTGGAAGCAGGTCTGGCAGCATCAAATGGAAGCAGACCTGGCAGCATCAAATGGAAGCAGGTCTGGCAGCATCAAATGGAAGCAGGTCTGGCAGCATCAAATGGAAGCAGGTCTGGCAGCATCAAATGGAAGCAGGTCTGGCAGCATCAAATACGTACCTGCAGGCAGCTGTTGCCGAGATACATTAACATTAGTTACGTGTTGGCGTGCACGGCAGGATATCTTTCATTGGCGAAGAAATAACATGTTAAAAATAACGGGAAATCGGCGGAGGAATATTAAAATATGACTATTCCATACAAAATACTATCCAACTACGTATAATTTTTAGATTGTAGTGTTTCGATATTTCAGTTTTGCCTGCAGAAAATGAAAATGGAAAAAAGTTTGCAATTTAATCATAAATATTGCAGAATTTATTTTGAGTAAACATGAAGCAAGCAGGAGCTTCATGCAGAGTCTAGTCACGAGATTTTAATGAAGGAGTCTCGTCACCTCAGTTTTCTCTCAAGAAATGACTTTATGATGCACCCGAGAGCCACGCATTGCGCGGAGCAGGACGCTTTTCTACAGAATTAAATTCTTGCTAAGGCTGCTTTGGCGCACAATGTTACGTGAAAATCATTTCTATAGGTGCACATTCTACTCCGACTCCAGGCTATCGAGAACAATGGCGACTTCAATATTTCTTTAAGTCTTCTCTTTGTCCGCATGTAATATTTTACATACGTGCTGGAATATTTATCATGGAAGGAAAGTTGTAGTGAAATGTGCAGGAGATAATTTTTACCTCTAACGTTACATGAACTCCTAAAGCAGGAGCTGAATAACAATGTGTCGCCCCAGCCAAGCCAGCGGAAGCGAGGTGTCGTCGACGCAGAGTAATGAATTTCAAGTCCGCCTTTGGTTATCAGAGAAGCTGGAGGGAGGCTCAGTAATCCTTTCTGGAGCACACAGCAACAGCCGGAGGGCAAGTTCATTGTTCAGAAAGTCTTTTTGAAACTAAAAGAAAAAGAATAAACCAGATCCATGTGTAAGGTCTTCAAAACCGACACTACAAATGTAAATGACATTTATTTAGGTCCTAAGACAAGATGCAGTTGTCTTTGCCACAGGACGCGTAAGATTTTAGTTTTAATGAAAATTAAAATTCCACTTGGATAAAAAACTCATTTCAGATTCGGAAGGAACTTTTCTACATTTTCGATATAACCCAGTACAATAGTTCATAAGTGGTTGAACCCAAAAAATAGCGTCAAGTGAGTAAAAGTTAAATAACCTAAGTTCTGCATTTGTTAATCAAGGTGTCGATCTGTGAAAATAGGTTTCAACAAGTTTCCGCCTCTCACCCGGATAAAATTTCTTTAGTTCTGTTACTTCAAAGAAGCCTTTAGAGTTTAGACTCTAGATAGAGCATTACTTCAGTACTCGTAATGCCCTACTGAGCTGCAAGCTACTGGGAGGCTCTAAATTCATTGCAGAACTTGTAGAGAGTAGATCTGTCATTTTCCGCTTGAAATGCCATCACGAAAGAAAAAACTTCCGCTGCTGCAGGCTTGCAAGCGTAGCGTGGAGACGTTTGATGCGAACAGTTCAAAGGCGTTCGAGAATGTGAGGAATGACGACGTAGTTATGTAAACTTTTGTGGATTTTTCCTGCTTCAGCGATGTTATAAGGAGACACTGAACTGTTGACACCTCCAATATTGGCCTCCAGGAGCAAAGTAAAAAATAAAATGGAATAGTTTTGAAGAGCTTCAGGGAATGAGGCTACAGGCCTCTCAAAATTATTTCTTCGTTAAAGAATTACACAGACGCTACAACATTGAAATCTTTTAGTAATGTGTGTCTTTCAGAAATAATCTTTGTAAACGTTCCTAATTAAATAATAACAAAAAGGATGTTTTCCGGGAGACCTTATGTGGCCACCTCACTGCGGTTGTCCAGTGCCTGTACGAAAATAAAATCGCTCAACGCAGGAGCTTTTTAAGATTGGCAAAATAATGTCCCGGCACAATACTGCACTTAAGGTTCAGAAGACATCATCATCGAGGATAAACTTTCCATTAGTTAATTCAATTATTTCCCCTCGTACAAAGTGGATGTGTGATGAAATAGGAATAGATCCAGAGCAGAGTCTAACATTCATTTAATTAATAAAAATATAGCAAT
Source organism: Hyalella azteca (assembly GCF_000764305.2). Taxonomy (NCBI): domain Eukaryota; kingdom Metazoa; phylum Arthropoda; class Malacostraca; order Amphipoda; family Hyalellidae; genus Hyalella; species Hyalella azteca. The sequence continues at coordinate 72,505 of NW_025933250.1, forward strand.
TGCAAGCAATATAACGATTTGCGTAATATTTTGCATTGGCTCCATTAAGTTTCAAGCTCCACTTATTTTTTTATTTCTCTAAGTATTGCAGGTTCATACATTAAAATTACGTATGTAGTAACAACACGATGTAACAGTGATTCCAATTACGATGTTTCATGTTCGTGTGAAATTTTAAGCTTTTAAAAAATATATTTTATTGCACGAATATTTCTCATATGAAAGGTGCGATCATCTTCAGCTACTTGAGTTACAGTTTGTACAGAGCGCTAAAGTTTTCAGTGCCCAAAATTTCGAAGCCTGCCATCTCAAGACCGAGATAGCAGTCTTCTTAACTTGACGCACTATCGTTCACGCCTTGCCAGGGGCCGTTACAACACCGTCGTTCATATGACGATTAATGCGAGCAGGGAACAAAAGCAGGGACGACATCGCTGAAGTTCGGCGATATTCTTCCAACTTGGCCGTGCTAAGTGACGACCAACTCCCGCCAAACTAATTTCCAAGCCTCAATGCCGAAATTCAAGTTATAATTTGATAGGTTTAGTAACACATCAACTATATTACGATATTAATTTTTATCCTAATGTCGTGAATAAATTCACGAGAAAAAATTGCTCTACCTTTATGCAATTAAATATTTGAATTAAATATGTTGATTTAGGACAGTTTCAGGATATAGTACTGGCTTACAATGGTTAAAAACGGAAGCGGTCAATGTGCTGTTAAAATTGTTTTAGGGAATGAAAATCGCACCAGAATAATTTTTGCTGTAATTTATGCAACCACTAAAAAATCACATGATTTTGGATCTACGCAGCTCTACCAAAAACCAAGATAATGTTTGGCTCAGCAGTTACGTAAAACCGAGTTGATAGAATCCGAAGTCCAATAGTAAATTAAATTCACATATGTAATCGAACTCATAATACAGAATTGATCAGTCAATCACGAAAAATTACTTATAATTTTTAAATGTCATCAGCAATGTCACCTGAAATATCAAATTAAATTATAAAATATAGGTTTTTTCTCCCTTTTGAGAGCTTGAAGGAGGTTTAGATCCAGATCAATTGAGGAACAATGCGTCATGATGCGGTTCTCGAGGCGGCATTGTAAGGCTTTCTCTCGTAACGTCGATGATGAAGCGCCAATCAAAGACGATCATGGAACTCGTCAGCTGGACGAGGCTTCGTGATGAGTCAGCTTTCTTTGATGACGCAATCCACGGACGCTGATTGCAGCTCAGGAGCTGTTACACCGCGCGCGGTGGCACACACCATCAATTTATTTTAAGGAAGAATACCACTGCAATAAGCACGTAAAACTTAAACTTTAGTTTACTGAAATTAAAACATGGAACTGGGGCATTTTTATTAATTATATAGCTTCCACACTTTCAGAATCATGATTCGTTGCCGCACGTGCGGCTTGATATTTTACCCTCTTTGAGCCGCAACAGCAAAGCCGTTACCACGCAAGGCAGTCAAATTCTACTGACGACTTACTGTCAGACTGGGGGATCATATGAATTCAAGGCTTGTCTCCATAACAATAATCGACTATAATATCTTGAGCAAAAAGACGGAATTTTGTCTCCAATCCGTTCGTGAGGAGAAGATTCGAAGTAAATGAGCCGTAACAAGTGACGGGACCGCAACGTATCAGTTAATTACTGTGTTATTTCCCGAACATCTTCCCAAAAAATGGAGAATATGACATAACAAAAGAATGGCCTGTATCAAATTAATAACCAAAACACGATTCTTTTCTTCCATCTACAATGAGCTTAGGCAATCTAAATAGACTTATATGTTCAATTGTATATATTCATAGTTATATCTAGACTCTCATGCAATATCATAAATTGATTAGTGGTGCATTTACAACTTTATTGTGTCTCTATGTGATATGACTCGTAGATATTATTGAGGCTTTAAGCATTTTTATTCGGTCCTGGTAAATTTCTAGATAGATATTCGAGAGCTAAATCTTGCTGTGCTCTCCATATAATTCCTACGCTTTTATGTAGATAAATCCCGGGCGCAAAACTCGCACATTTTAAAAGTATTATGAACTAAGTTGGCGTTAAAAATAAATTAAAATGAAATATTTACATTAGTTCAGTAGTGCAGCGAATATTAATACTTGCCACTACGTATACCTTACATGCATAACTTTATTTAATGTTTTAGAATAAATTATCTGGAACAATGCAAATCCAGTTTATACATTATCTCTCTCGTTATTGGTGTCCATGTATTTTGACCGGTTATACAAGATGCATTGAAATATTAATGCCTTTCGGCGTCAATTCA
>NW_025933251.1:0-10135 GCF_000764305.2 Hyalella azteca
GCTGAGCTACCAGCACTGTGTCTACCAGCCTTGAGGGGTGCTGAGCTACCAGCACTGTGTCTACCAGCCTTTAAGGGGCTGAGCTACCAGCACGTACTGTGTCTACCAGCCTTAAGGGGGGCTGAGCTACCAGCACTGTGTCTACCAGCGTTAAGGGGGGCTGAGCTACCAGCACTGTGTCTACCAGGCTGATTAAACAAATAATAAAAATGGATTTGGTCTATCGTCTCATATATTTTTTAAGTTGGACAATCGGAGTGATTACTCTTACAATTTTACGATACGTACAGGTTCAGGTTCCGGATTTTCATAACTTATCATTTTGTCAGGTTGACGCCGAGTGGCTTGATAGGCACGTATGAAAAAGTTCTCGCATAAATAGGTTACGGCAAAAATATCGTACAGAGAGAGGGTTGTAATGAAACACTGATACATTTCATATTAAATTGGGAAATTTAAGTTCCCATTCTACGTTGTCGAAAAATCTCTAGTACATGAAAAAGGGTAATTGGAACACAATCAAATTTGAGAACCTATCATTTAACATCACTAAATATTCTTTATTTACCAGAAATATTGATCCGTTGCAGTTCCGTTGAGTCGCACGACTCTTGTAAACGATCGTATATAATGGACGCACGCGTTGCGGCAGAATTTCCAGCGGCCGTACCGTGTCCGTAGCCGCTCATATACCCGCTGCCGCGGTCGTTCTTGCTCCATAGCCGTCGTGTCTCGCTGATCCATAGATGTTCCACGGTCAATTTGGCCGTAGATTTCTTGTAGGTTTACTGTGGTTGAGGGACCGTATCGTTTCTTCTGATGGGAACTGTGACCGTACTGATGAATCTTCTGGTGACGGGCGTTATAATCGTGGTACAACTCGCGGACCTCTCGCATTGTTCCACGGCTGAGTCGCAGCCGTAGTGTCGCTGTTGATTTTCTTGACGTGCTCACAAGACTCGTAGCTTTCTCGATAAGTCTAGGTTTCTTGCGACCGTCAATGTTCGAAAACGGCGAAACCGCCGGCCTCACGGCCGCGGCCGTTACAAAGTCCGCTTACAGCAGACTGTGCTCGTGACCGTAACTTTAGTAGAACAGAACCTTGACGCATATTTTAGGGCCCTTATATAGGCAGGTCTCGCCCACACTTTAAGCCTATCCCTCAAAGTGACGCCGCATTCCTCGACTGGAATTTCCCTCGCGCTGGGCTTGCCAACGCTCGATGTAAACTAACTCGTTCCCACGGTCTCGAAACAACCACGTCTTACACACTTGCTATATCGCTTCGACACGCATTCTTGTCATTCTTAACACCTATGCATAATACATGTTCTATATTACCTACTTTATTCAGGCCTTGAGGGGAGGGCTGATGGTCAAGGCCCATGCGCCTCGTCCAGCCTTGATTACGTCGACGGTCAGAGCGACGCCGGCAAGCGCGGACACCACGCGGCACAGGATACTGAGAATCGCGAGGCGTCGAACAGGCTAGGCCAGTGGTTCCCAAACTTTTTCAGGCTGGCGCCCCCTTTGGCTCCCTAGTGAACTTCTAGCGCCCCCAACAGACATACGCCTCTTTCTTGAAATTTATTACGCTGCAATTTTAATAGATAAATGTTAAACAAAAATGTGTATATCACAAATAGAACCCCATTTAGTGAACCAATATGTTTTTAAGCTGTTTTAACTGTTTCAGCACTAGAAACCTAGGACGTCCCGGGCAAATTCACGGCCAGACTCGTGGCCAGTCGCACGACCAATCTCCAAATTCAATTATCAAGTAATATCTCCCAAACTAATGAACGTAGCTCAAGGAAACATGGAACATATATTCATCAGAACCTAACGTTGATTTTTAGCTCGTAAAAAATTTTTAAATTTCACCTTCATTCGTGAGTTATATTGCGATAAAGGCCGAAATTCGCTGTGATCAAAGAATTTCTTCCAAACTACTGAACAGATTTGAACGAAATTTTGAATATACATGCTTAAGTAACAAGTGTTGATTTTTATTGGCTTTTAAAAATTTTCTATTTTACCTTCGTTTGCGAGTTTTTTTTTCATTTCACAGTCATTCTTGATTTCACACTTCCTTATATTCGGCCCGTATCGCCAGATAATTTGTCGCTTAAATTCGCGGCGATCAAGAAATTTCTTCTAAACTACTGAACGGATTTAAACGAAACTTTGTATATAAATACCTAACCTCTCAACGGTGATGTTTAGCTCGCGACAATTTTTCTATTTTGATTCCGTTCGCGAGTTATACAGATATAGGAGGAACGACCGGCTTTCCTACCGGCCGGTTTAACCAAGAGCCGTTTACGTATATCCGTATACGTATAGCCGTATAACTCGCAAACGAAGGCAAAACAAAAAAATTGTAGCGAGCTAAAGATCACAGTTGTTGAGGTTAGGTATTTATATACAAAGTTTCGTTCAAATCCATTCAGTAGTTTTGGAAGGAATTTCTTGATTACTGCGAATTTAAGCACGTATTGCTGTTTAAATCACGAATGGAGGTGAAATGAAAAAAAAAAACTCGCGAACAAAGGCACAATCGAATAAATTTTACGTCTCGGACAAATTTACGGCCGTCCTCGCGGCCGGACTCTGTACCTGAAATATCTCCCAAAGTACTGAACGTAGCTCGATGAAACTCGGTACACATATCCATTGGGAAGCCTGCCGAAGACCACCACTGCCCTGGATGTAATGGACTATCATGACCCCTGCCCTCCGGAACGTAGCCTTCAACACTTCTGGAAAATCATATAGGCAGCCGAAAGCCACCAGACAGAACGAATCAATTGAATTAGACCAATCAGCCCTCAGGAGAAACAGCCGGCGATCGAATGGCCTAGCGTCGTCCGCCGTACCGCGAAAAAATTGTACACCACTCGGACGTAGCGCGCCGGAGCCTTGCAGCGAATGCGATATCCGCCACCAAGCCGTCCGTATCTAGGCAGTGCGTCGAACCAGCCCTCGGTCGAACGCCCGCGGGTCGAACGCTCCAGCCGAGTGCAGGGCTCCCAGCGCTGGGTTTTTCCACTCAGATCTGGGTTTTTCCACCCAGAAATGGGGTTTTTGGCCAGACACCTAGGTGTCTGGGTGTACTTTTCTTTTAAATGGCAAAATCTGCTTTCTTTCGTTAAGCAAGCTAATCTTAGCTTCAAAATACCTAAAAAAATTCACTTCATAGTCGACATTAACTCCTAAATCTTTTTTCTTTTCGACTTCGACATCATCACAGTCGTGAAAGACGTTGTAGATGGAACCTGTGATCTACGTTATGAACAGCGTCTTAAACGAAAAAAAAGAGAGAACATCACTGTAGAAGCAGCCGAATATATATAATTCCATTGGAAGTAAGCAAAATTACAATGTTTTTGATGAAAGATGTGTTCTGTTTTTTTTAACAGAATCTGGGTGTTTTTCAGTACCTGTCTAAGTTTTTCTCAAATTATTTGTTGGGACTGGGAGCCCTAGCCGACTGGCTGATTTGCGTGGCTTGAACACCTCTGAAGGCTCAGTAGCATGCAAGACACTGAGCGGGAAGGTTGCGCTTGGTACCGTGGCGCGCCACCGTTTTTCCAGATGCTAAGGCGTTAGGAATGTTCTTGAAGCATCAATTAAAACATTAGTTAGTTTAGTGACCCTATGATTACTAGCGCTTCAGCTGCTAAGAATTAAAACAGTAAGCTCAAGAAATGATGATACCTATGAAAAACACGATACTACAAAACAATAACCTTACCTTCAATTGTCTTTCTCAACAATAAGATAGAATGTTAAGCTTGTGTCCGCGGAGACTTAATGGAGAGAATTATCAGAAAATTTATTTTACTGTAAATTATCTTGAAAATTATTGATCAATTTTGAAGAACGTATGCAGGCCTCCACGCAAAATATTTTCGGACGAATAACAAAAATTTGTAACGGCTTTTCTCTTCTCTTATATTTTTTCTTATCACTGATTCAATAGCAGTTCTTGTTTAGTGGAGATAAAATGAGAATATTCATCGAACAAACCTAACCTATTCTATCCTTACCTTGCATCCGCGAGTATTTGTAATGAGCTTATTCACGCCCTGATACTAAATTCGACAGTTTGTGCAAGTCATTCTACGAATAATAAATTATCAACTAGTGCATAAGCGCCCTCCTTTTCTTTGAAAGAAAAGGCATGCACCTCCATCAATATTTTATATTTTCTTCCAAGCGGAAATGTGCTATTCCGTCACGGAAATCACGTCGGAAATGCCAATTCAAGCTTGATCCAACCCTTAAAATCTATTTCTAAACTCAGACCTGTCAATTTGAGGCACTCATAGAAGGCCTTGGACAAAATTTCGTATGACAACTCAGTTTGGAAAATTTAGATGGTTTGGAAAAAATCTACTAAGTGTGTGGAGTTGATCTTGTGAACGGTACTTACGGTTTTGACGAGAAAAAAAATCGCATTGCAAGACTCATCATTAATTTGTTTCCACTGAAGATCTCAAACGATCAACGCCACGCAGCAAAAAATATATTTTTGGAAGTCAAGGAAATATATAACTTATCATCGAAAATCCTAACAGTTCTTGAGCTATTATACCAAACGTGTAACACTGATCGGCCTTGTCGATTTTTGACCACAAAAAAAAAATCGAATAATTTTTTATCCGCTCCTCTATCAAATTTCTCATAAATCTACCGATTATCTGATAGCTGGATTTACGTAAGAATTCTAGGCTTAGAATGAACCTAAATCAAATGAAATTGGGGGTTTAAAATATCTCTGAAGTGCCGAGAGTAGATAAATCTGATGTGGTGATAAATCTGCTGAAGATGTTGAATCATTTGAATCAGCAGTCTTTGATGATGTCGAAGAAGATACTATTCAACATATTCGCGCCTTGCCAAATATCGAAGTGCATGATGGTGCATGCCGTGCATCTGAAGACGATATTCCGCTTTCGATTAGGGCTGAGCAATAGAGAGCAGCTAAGAACGTAATAAATGAAAATTGAGGAAAAAAAATTTCTCTCCAACTAGTGATATTGAATGGAAAGACGGTCTTATTTATTGTTGATAAAGAATGGCAAACATTTAGTGCAACTTAAATTTTCAGTTTGATTTTAGATGATGCTAATATAGATTTAATTTTTCAACTAACTAAACTGCAATGCACTACATAAGGAAGGAAAAAAAGAGGGAGAAGGTAGCTTCAGCTCCCGTGTCGAAACAAATCGTGATGTAGTAGCAGTGAAGTGGTTAGATAATAACTAATAAGCCAGTTCACCTTCTATCAACTTATGCCGGCATCACTCCAGAAGACACCGTCAGGAGTTGGGACAAAATACAAAACAAGCACACTGAAATAAACCGACCATTTGCTGTAAAAGAATATAACGGTTTTATGGGAGGCGTCGATCTATGTGACATGTTGATCGAATTTTACCGCATACATTTCAAATTTAAAAATGGTACATGAGAATATAAAAACTCCTTAACGGAATATACAAAATAACATATGTACTCAAAGTGCCGCGTACATCTTCCTTATGTGCTTTTATGGTCTTTGGGTGGAGCCAGATAAATACTATTTCAGCATATGTGAATTGAAACGACGACACTCGATATATTAATACGTGGGATTTAATGTTGAAACACCACATTCCAGTTAGTTGAAGATCATTCATTCAATGAATAAACTAATGAATTAGGACATATGCACTGTTCGTACGAGTAATAACCAAATGACTAGTATGGCAATTTGAAGATAATCAGTTTGAATGCTACGTTCTACAATGATTGGAGTAATCGTACGCGTACGGTAGTGTTATCGGGATCTTGGCAAGAAATCTAACAAAAAAGCTAAATCCAATGCCTTGTATTTTGTTAACGTTATACTTGTTGAAAAAACCGGACCAATCTCAAAAAGCCGTTCAAGCAACTTACTTGTAAGTCAACTTGAAGCCTATTTGTGACGAAATCCTCAAAACTGTCACTGCTGTCGTCGCTGTCTGCAGAAATAAAAGAGAACAATTAAAATTTAGCAGAATGGTTCGAGTAATGGTTATGAATGGTTCAGCATATATTAGGCCGTTAGGCCTGTCGCCGATTCTGAACATCGTGGAACTTTTCACAGATTGTTGCTCGTCTCGAACGCACAATAAACCGCTTCAATATCCACTGTGCTTAATTAAGGCTCCTGTTCAAGGACAAGGTTCCGTGAGACTACCCCTCGATCTCGTGCCCACAACAACCGCATTTCTGTCGCTGAAGTGTTCGAAGGAAACGAGCGGTTTTAGGGTGGCCGATGAATGGCCGACGAGCGGATTTATACAAATTGGCTCTGGCCGACCGTAGGCCACCTTTTCCCCTTGCTGCTTCATAAGCACCCGCCTACCCCATAAACGAGTCCTCTGCCTGCAGCTAAGGGTCTTAGACAGGTTGCCTACATATTCCCCAATGCCTGACCCTTCAAAGAGCAATAAAATCGTGACAATTCTTGGTTTAATCGACGGGCGCTTCACTGTCTCATAGGTATAAATTCATTTATCTACCGCTAGAAGCCTGGTTCAAAAATGCATTATATACCGATCAGCGACGATTAAATAGTAGAAGTCACCGGTATCGAGAAAATAGTAGAAAGTCGCTCGTTTTCTGAGAATCATGGTGCAAAATTTTCGTTCGAAATAACTGTGGAAATAAAAGTTAAAACAGTTCATCTTAATGTACGATAATTGAGAATGAAAAGCTGAAAAAGCATTCACAATTTCATACTTCTATCTTCTTTTAGAGGGGAGTTGTAGCGCGGAGAATTAGTGAAGAAATCCCATAGGGGACAACGCTGCCGGGCAGCGTTAAACCTCCCTCATAACCGACCCACCTCCTTGTCGATTTTGACCAAACCGTCACAGGCAACGGGGATATCAAACCCGCACCTTCCCTGCCACAGTCTTGGTACTCTGAACTGTAACAACTGGGCAACCATACCCACCCTGTCATCTTAGTAAATGCACCAAAAGTTCAAATTAATCATGAAGCCATGAAATTGTTTCTTTAACTAACTTGCATAAGCTCTTGAAGACCGTGTACGGTTCCTCCGTCGAGGAGTACCACTAGGTCCAGCCACTTCTACGGCAGAGCCGACCGACACGACTACGACGGGAGGATTTCGACAGCTCACGGTCATAGTGGCGTCTGGTGCTGAAGTTGCGGGTGCTGGAGGTGCGGGTGCTCGAGGTGCGGGTGCTCGAGGTGCGGGTGCTGGCGATGCGGGTGCTGGAGGTGCGGGTGCTGGTGGTGCAGGGCCACGTGGTGCAGCAGCAACCGGAGCCTCAATATCGGGGAGCATGCCTGGAATAGACTCATTTTGTGCGATTCATCCCTGGCAAGCTGTACAACTACAGAACTGAGAACATTTCCAATAATTTATCTCCTATTAAATTACTAATAGAATAGTAATGCAAAAGTTATCAATTTTTTTTTATTGTTTGAGTTCATATGTTCCCTTTATATGATTTAATTGTTAACCGATCCCTGCAAAATATTACCTACTATAGGCTGATACTCGTCATCATTATGGTGCTCCTCCTCCTCCTCCGCCGCCTCCTCATCATGCTCATCTCCTGCGATCACCACTCGCCCATGAATGGCATGGGAGCACATGCGCATGTATTCAGATACGTTGATTCTGCGATCATAAACAATTTAAACATGAATTTTACATTATAAGTTGTAGCTAAAGCAGGAAAAGTAAAGAAAAGCACTTGATGGAAGGAAAAATATAACTCAGTACTCACTGCAGTGAGTGACAGAGAACGCATTTTCTCGTCGACGAAAGCGCGAAGGCATGGACAGAAAAACAGACAGACAGAGACAGAGAGAGACAGACAGAGAGAGACAGACAGAGAGAAACAGACAGAGAGAGACAGACAGAGAGAGACAGACAGAGAGAGACAGACAGAGAGAAAGAGAGAGACAGACAGACAGAGACAGACAGACAGACAGAGACAGACCGACAGACAGAGACAGACCGACAGACAGAGACAGACCGACAGACAGAGACAGACCGACAGACAGAGGCAGACAGAGACAGACAGACAGACAGACAGAGACAGACAGACGAACGGACGGACATGACGAGCACAATAGCGCCTTTTTTACATAAATGAGAAACTGTGCTAAAAAAAGGTTCTGGCCACCATAGAGAAAAAAATCAGAAATCTATATTTGAATACTTACGCTCCATTAGCAAATTCGCGCATTGCGTCTTTGATACGAGTGTCGTTAGCGAGATACGAAGCTTTCCTCCTGCGCCTAATCGGTCGCCCAGCAGTAGCGAGAAGGAAGTCACTCGCCTGGCATGCCTCAATCTTCCGCAGGGCTCCTTAGATGATAGAAAAAATTCATATGACGTGAGTACAAAAATTCAAATGACGTGAGCTTGACACCACCAAACACTAGGTCAAATAGCCTTGAGTGAGGACTCGCGAAAAACCTGCCAAGCACAACCAGGCCGCCTATTTCATTACTTTCGTGAGACCGTTCTATAACGTACATGTTCGCTCGCAGCATCAGAGGTTAGGTTTTAGATTGTAATGTTTGGTTCCAAACTTTATCGTCCTACGACGCGAGACCGGTCTACCGTAGGCAGATTTGATATAAGGGATAGATTCAAAAGGGTTTGATGGCGGATGTCATATTCACAGTTAGATTCGTGCGAGTATTCTCCGAGTTATAAAGAATTTTTCGCGTGTGGAGAATTTTTTCCAGAAGTGTTGAAGGCTAAGTTCTGGAGGGAAGGGAACATGATTATCCATTAGGCGCAGGGCTGTGATGGTTCCTGGCAGGCACCCCTGATTTCATCATATTTGTATCGTAGGATAGTTCTCATGTACCTCCTAATTTAAATAGAAAAAATCATCATGGAATTACGGACATAAGATTACCGAGGAACGAAAGTGCGTTTGGATGAGGTGGTACAGCGCGAGAAAGCACCCGGTGGAATGATTCCACGAAGTTGTTGGTGCGCCTAGGCTGTCCATACACCGACAGCACCTCTGGACCCACGGCACCCAGCCAAAACCGGCGTAGGTACCGCAGAAAGGCATGGAAGCCGTCAACAGCGGCAGCAGCACGTTCTACTGCCACAACACCAGCCTCCACATCTCGCGCCGGTAAAAAAGGCAAGGCCATTGCCATTTTTACAGCAGCGTCTAGTCGCTCGTCACGCCTCAAAGCGCGCACCATTCCCAGCGACTGAACTTTACGCCAGATAGCCTGATGGCCGGGAAAGAATCGAAAGAAAAAAAAAAAGATTAAAACAAATTCAGATGAATTGCGAGCAATATTAGGATTCAAGTATCATTAGAACACAAATGGACCGTCAACACCGGCAAGGTGTTGACGGTTGCATGACTTACCTCCATACAAACAACTACATGTCAATTAGTTTTCACTAATTTACAGTTTAAATTTTAAAATTAGATGCCAGAGTAGGCATGATTGTATTTATAATATGCTGCGAGAGTCATTTATATGCTAACGAATTTTCATGTAATCGAATCAACTTATGATATGCGGTATCATTTACAAGTTACCCAAGCTTGGTTTTCCAAGTGAAACTCTCAAACCTGTGCAAAGTGAAAAAGACAACCAGTAATTCTGGCTGCAGGGAAGACAGTCTGCGCTGCCTGGACCAGTGCACGTTCATAGTCTGTGATGACCACGTTGGGTGCCAATCCCAGACGGTCGCGACATACCCGCAGCACCGCGATATAGCTTACAGAAGTCCGCCGCTGCATTAGGGCGAACACGACCGGGAAGCTCTGAAATGAGGAACAATTGACAACTCCAACCTCTAAGTAATTTGGCATATCTTAACTATAGCTACCACGTTGAGGAGCTATGACCAGCCTGCTTAACATTTCAAATATAGGAGGAAGCTACACACCACGCTAACGCCCGGGGAGTGAAGGAAGACGATCAGTTTAAAACAAGTGATAGCGTCCAGTTCTACAGGGATCTACAAGCCGTCCGCTGCCGTAAGCTATCTGCGAGACGAAGCGACTAAAGCAGCAGTATAGTTCAATTTTTATTTATGACTGCGATTTGATTAATTTCGCTGCATAATTCGTAA